>NC_037687.1:50247167-50429148 GCF_003255815.1 Theropithecus gelada
AAAAAAAAAAAAAAAAAAAAAAAAAAAAAAAAAAATCTCTCTGTCAATATCTCTATCTGTCTATGTCATTTTGTTTCAGGACCATGGTGACTGGATAAATCAGGTTCTGCCTTCTGTCTCCGCATTTCTGAGTGGCTTCTGCCTGTTCAGTCGGGACGCTGTTATAATGCCATTTTATCGTTTAGACATTTGTATGTAAACAAATCTTGACACTGGAATAGTGGAAGGGGGTTCTCTTCTGGGGACAAGGAGGAGGCATTCAACCTGTCAGCAAGCAAAGGAGCTGGGCAGGGCCTGGAAACCAGGAGACCAGGTTTTGGGAGACCCAGGGCACAGGGTCGTCAGAGCAGGGACCCACAGGCCTGAGTGCTCCTCCAGTCCCTTATATGAGCAGCGCTTACAAGGCCTGCCCTCCCACTGCCTCTTATACTTCATGGGGCCAAAAAGACATATCTAGGGGTGCTTGTTTGCAATTTCTGAATTTGAAGACTGAGTAACAAATGTCAGAGTCCTGGGTTTTGCCCTCTTGGGGTCTTGCTGCCCACAGTGAGATCAGAGGAGCACTTTGGGGGCTTGTTGGACATGCAGAATCTTACCCTCCCATACTGGCTGCATCTAACAAGGTTTTCAGTGATTCCTGTGTACTTGTGGAGAACAGGTCTAATGTGTACCAAAGGGGAAAAAGAAGGGAAATGGACAGGGGCAGGAGCGCAGGATGCTCTCCTGGGACTGCAGAGAAGTTCTGAGAACCTGACTTTGTGGTCTTCTCATGGATTCATGGGTTTGTTCTCTGGGCTCAAAATTATATCCTAGGATTGGGAGAGCAATTGTACAGTAGGGACTTTTGCTTCTGGATCATCCTTGGGTCAGAAAAGCACACATGTCTGGGTGTGGTGGCCCATGCCTGTAATCCCAGCACTCTGGGAGGCTGAGGCAGGAAGATTGCTTGAGCTCAGGAAGTCAAGACCAGGCTGGGCGGCCGGGCGCGGTGGCTCAAGCCTGTAATCCCAGCACTTTGGGAGGCCAAGACGGGCGGATCACGAGGTCAGGAGATCGAGACCATCCTGGCTAACACAGTGAAACCCCGTCTCTATTAAGAAATACAAAAAACTAGCCGGGCGAGGTGGCGGGCGCCTGTAGTCCCAGCTACTCAGGAGGCTGAGGCCGGAGAATGGCGTGAACCCGGGAGGCGGAGCTTGCAGTGAGCTGAGATCCGGCCACTGCACTCCAGCCTGGGCGACAGAGCGAGACTCCGTCTCCCTCAAAAAAAAAAAAAAAAAAAAAAAAGACCAGGCTGGGCAACATAGCGAGACCCTGTCTGTATGAAAACAAAAAATTAACTGAGCGTGGTGTTGCATGCCTTTAGCCCCCGCTACTCAGGAGACTGAGGTGGGAGGATCACTGTAGCCCAGGAGTTCAAGGCTGCAGTGAGCCATGATCGCACCACTGCACACCAACTTGGGCAACAAGAGACACTGTCTCTGAAAAAAAACAAAAACAAAAACAAACAAAAAAAACCCTCATATAACATATAACCCAAAGATATTAAGGCCAAATGTAGTGGCTCATGCCTGTAATCCTAACACTTTGAGAGGCTAAGGCAGGATCCCTTAAGCCCAGGAGTTCAAGACCAGCCTGGGCAACATAGTAGTCATCTCTACTAAGAATAAAAATAAAATTAGCTGGGCGTGGTGATTGCACACCTGTAGTCCCATCTACTCAGGAGGCTGAGGTGGGAGGATCGCTTGAGCCCAAGAGGTCAAGGCTGCAGTGAGTTGTGATTGTGCCACTGCACTTCAGCCTGGGCAACAAAGCAAGACCCTGTCTCAAAAAACAAAAAAAGATAATAAACAATAGAATCTATCCATAACTTCCTCAGTCGAGTTGCTGTAGCACCTGTTTCAATATTTCCACCTAGAATGAAATGGGAAGTGCCGGTGAGAATGGGAAGTACTGCTGGAGCCTTGGGCTCAGCCAGAGCTCTGAGGAGATCCCCCAACTTGTGGCCCCTTTGATTTTCTCAGCCCTTGGGCTCTCTAGAGCCCATCCCTCCCTGCTCTGGCTCCAGCGTGGCACACATTTTTCCTACCGTGGAGGATTGTGCTAAAGGTCATTGTGCCGAAGGTCCACTTGCCCGTCCATCTTTCTGTCCATATATATCGCAAAGCCTGGGAATGCTTTCATGTATTTTATTCTCCCTGCTTTATCTTGTCCCTGCTTTTAGTGTCCCATGGGTACAACTGTGTTGACTTTTAAGAGCAGTTGCTTAAGGCAGCCCAGTGTGTGCGTTAGTAACAGTGTTCGTTCAGAGCCATCCTGGGTCGGGAGCCTGCAGGCTTCCAGACTTATGCCAGGCGCTTCCTGCCCATCCTGCTGGCACCATCTGAGAGTCCAGCCTGCAGGGACTGTCTCCGTCTTAGAGGGAAGGTATCTGACCCTCTGCTCAGGGCCCACCAGAGGTGAGTGCCCATGTAGTCACAGAGTCCCATCCCTTCCCGGGTTCTGGCTTGGCCTCAGCTCAGATGCCTCATGGCAGGATTTCCCGGTCTCTGCTGGACTTTGTGTGCAGGGCATTCCCCGGGCCAGTGCAAAGGCCACTGATGCCAGAAGGGTCAGACCACCTCCCTCGTGATGAACCAGCAGAACATGTGGCCGGGTTGCTCCTTAATCTGTCCTAAGTCAGAAGTTAATCAGAGGGCAAAGAAGACCTTTCACCCACTCAGCCGCTGCTGTTTGCTTATTCACTGACTGCTGCCTGCCCTGTCTGTGGGAACTTTCCACCGTCTGGATGCTGTCTCATACAGGCGCTTGGAGCTGCTGTGCTCTCCTGAAAAGGGGGACCCTTCCTTACAACTCTGGGGACTAGAGTGGCATGAATACTCTTATGCTCATTAAAACTGTCCCTCTGAACTTCTCCCTTGAAGGCCCGCCACGATGACCATCATGGTGGAGGACATCATGAAGCTGCTGTGCTCCCTTTCTGGGGAGAGGAAGATGAAGGCGGCTGTCAAGCACTCTGGGAAGGGTGCCCTGGTCA
Organism: Theropithecus gelada; assembly: GCF_003255815.1. Taxonomy (NCBI): domain Eukaryota; kingdom Metazoa; phylum Chordata; class Mammalia; order Primates; family Cercopithecidae; genus Theropithecus; species Theropithecus gelada. The sequence continues at coordinate 50,250,205 of NC_037687.1, forward strand.
CAGGGGCCGTGGCCTTCGTCGGGGGTTTGGTGGGCGGCCCGCCGGGACTCGCCGTTGGTAAGTGCAGGTGTCTCACAGAGACAGCCAGCCTCGGGGATGTCATAAAAGGGCCGTTGAAACACAGGGAGAAGGCCAGGCGTGGTGGCTCACACCTGTAATCCCAGGACTTTGGGAGGCGGAGGCGGGTGGATCACCTGAGGTCAGGAGTTCGAGACCAGCCTGGCCAACATGGTGAAACCCTGTCTCTACTAAAAATACAAAAAATAGCTGGGCGTGGTGGCACATGCCTATAATCCCAGCTACTCGGGAGACTGAGGCAGGAGAATCGCTTAAACCCGGGAGGCAAAAGTTGCAGTGAACCAAGATCATGCCATTGCACTCCAGCCTGGGCGACAGAACGAGATTCCATCTCAGAAAAGGAAAAAAGAAAATAAACACAGGGAGAAATGAACTCGTACAAGTGGTGGCATGCATCTCGTGGGAGGAGTTGGTGGAGTTAAGGTTGCCTCTGAGAAATGTTCTTTGCAGATATAATTTGTCCGTTGGAAATGCAAGCTTCTGTGTGAATGTCTCAGAAGTGTGGGGCACTCTTGAAAATGGCATCTGTGTCATTTGGGCCTAGAGGCACCTTTTCCCTAGTGCTAGGATCCCAGAATAAGTATCAGAGCAGCAGGCCTCTGAAGATCCCAGGGTGTCCTGGGTCCCATGGTGGCCTCCCTCACCCTGATCATGACTGCAAGGTCCCTGCAGAAAGGAAACCGGGGAGGAGGCTGGGAGGGGCCATGCACCTTCTCAGCACATGCGGTGTGGCCATTTCATGTGAGCGGGCTCGTTCTGAGAGAGCTCCCCTGTTCTGAAAGAGACTACCCAAAGAACTGCCTTTCACCCCTAGAGGGCCTGCCCACCTCTACCACCTGCTTTTTTTCTTTCTTTTTTGAGACGGAATCTCACTCTGTCGCCCAGACTGGAGTGCAGTGGCATGATCTCGGCTCACTGCAACCTCTGCCTCGTGGGTTCAAGTGACTCTCCTGCCTCAGCCTCTTGAGTAGCTGGGACTACAGGTGTGCGCCACCACACCCAGCTAATTTTTGTATTTTTAGTAGAGACGGGGTTTTGCCCTGTTGGCCAGGCTGGTCTCAAACTCCTGGCCACAAATGATCCACCCGCCTTGGCCTCCCAAAGTGCTAGGATTACAGGCATGAGCCACTGTGCCTGGCCATTTACCACCTGCTTTTATTTGAAAATCAATTTCTGGCAATGAATGAAAGTTTGGCTAATTTTTCCACTGTTCCTTGCAGCTAGGATGAAGTGACTTTCTTTGGCTTGGGGAAGGAAGAATTCCTGTGTCCTGAGCCTCAGAAGGTCTACCTGCCCTGGGGCTGTGGCTCAAACCATAGATGGAGTCAGAGAGCTGACCCTCCTTCAGACCTGAGCTGGGCAGGGGCCAAGGGAGGCCTCCTGGTGGCTTCTAGGTGGCTGCAGGGACCTGCTTCTGTTTAACAGGGATTCTTATGATGACTGCATTTGTCACATCGGGCATGGCAGATATGTGCCACATGCCTGCTCTGTGCTGGCCAGCCTGAGCTGGGGACACGGGGCCTGGAGAGCTTACCATCTGGTGAAGATCCCTTCCGTGTGGCACGTAGTCTCCATGCTCACAGGCGGGAGAGAGAAGCGCTTTTCTGCTGAGGTTGCCTTCCGTTCCCCAGCTCGCTGGTGGGGTTCCTGCTCTGTTCTTCCCTTCTGTAGTGGGATTGACATTCAAGGACATTTCGTTAAGCTGAGGCTCACACTGGGGAGAAAAATAAATATGTGGGTGGCCCCAGACCTTCCCTCTTCATATTTTCCTTTCCAAACCCCATGAATTAGTGAGGCCTGACTTCAGCATCTTGCCATCTGAGAAGGAACCGGAGATGGGGGAGACAGGACCGTTTCCTTCTTCCTCTATGACACTCTGCATCTGTGCCCCCACCTCCATCAGTGCTCAGGGAAAAGCTTTGGGGATCATTTTATCATGTAGCTGTGCCCAGATGCTATTTTGGGAGCACATATTTTATTCAGATTGAGTAAAAGCTGGTGGAGAACAGGATGTCCACTAAGAGAGCCCGGGGGATTCACTACTTCCAGCCCCTGTTCACGGGCGGGAGCATCATTTTACCCTGAAAACAAAGGAATTTTCTCCTCTCCAAAGAGCCAGTAATTTGCTGGTCGATATTCCTGGCGACTTTTTGCATTAAGTGCTGCTCTAAATCAAATATTGATGTTCTCATAAAGGTTTAGTGCACATGAGTGCAACTCTTGTCGACTCTGAGCATTTCACTGGTGTCGTGGGGAAAAGTTCAGTAAAACTTGTAAATTAGCTGGCTCTCCCTCCCCAGAATGTGCTTTTCTTTTGCAGAGGAGATGAACGCTGTCTGCGTGTCGCATTCAACCTCTGGGATATGGGGCTGGCCCTAGCTGCGTACCCGGGGTGGTGTCTGCTCCAGAGGCCTCGGTGCTTGGCTTCCAGAAGCAGCAAGCACTGGTTTTGCTGCCTGTCGTCTGAGTCCAGCCAGCCAGTGGGTTCTCTCTGGCCTGGGCTGCATTTTTGAAAGAAACTTTTCATTTCGCAATAATGTTAGGTTTACAGAGAAGTCGCGAAGATAGTACAAAGGATTCCTGTATGTCCTCCACCCAGTTTTGGTCCTCCTAGCGTTCACATATATTACTGTATACTTGTCAAAACTAAAACCAGCTGGGTGCAGTGGCTCATGCCTTTGTAGTCTCAGCACTTTGGGAGGCTTGAGGCTGAAAGATCACTTGAGCCCAGCAGTTTGAGACCAGACTGGGCAACATAATGAGACCCTGTCTCTACAAAAAATAAAAAACAAAAATTAGCCAGGCATGGTGGTGCAAGCCTGTAATCCCAGCTACTTGGGAGGCCAAGGTGGGAGGATTGCTTCTTTGTGTTGGGCCTCAGAAGGTCTATGCGGTTCAAGGCTTGGTTGGCCCAGACAGTAGGCTGGGATGAAATCAGAGCCTGCCAGCTATCCGACCTCAGCAGAGGAGGGGCCAGGTAAGGCCCACCCGCCCCCTCACTCTTCTTAGTTCCTCCCTGGCTCTTGGAGGCACTTGACTTTGGACCCCTTCCCTAGGGCACCTTCCCTTCCTCCGCACCATATCCTGCACGTGGCCTCTTCAGGTAGAACTTTCCATGGATACAAGGTCTTTAAGTCCCAGAATAGCATGACCTAAACTTGGCAATGAGTTTACATTTAAAAATAATGTTTCTGCCCTTTTAGGGTGGCAGAAGGAGAAATAGTAAACTACCTTAGATTTGTTGTTTATTTTTATTTTTTATTTTTTTGAGGTGGAGTCTCACTCTATTGCCCGGGCTGGAGTGCAGTGGCGCAGTATCGGCTCACTGCAGCCTTTGCCTCCCAGGTTCAAGTGATTTTCCTGCCTCAGCCTCCTGAGTAGCTGGGATTACAGGCGCCCACCACGATGCCTGGCTAATTTTTTGTATTTTTAGTAGAGACGGGGTTTCACCATGTTGGCCAGGCTAGTCTCGAACTCCTGACCTCGTGATTTGCCCACCTCAGCCTCTCAAAGTGCTGAGATTACAGGCATGAGCCACTGCACCCGGCCAGATTTGTTATTTATCATTGTACAACTTGGAGGGGTTCTATGAAAAGCACTGCTTCAAGAGGAAAGAGCCTCCTTATCTATCCCCAGGTCCTTTAACCACGTGGGCTCACAGGAGATTTCGTAAGTTCAGGGGCAAGGAGCTTATCAGCTGCCTAGTGGAGGAAATTCAGTCTCACCACTGAGATGGTTTCGTTTTTGAAGACAGAGTCTCGTTCTGTTGCTCAGGCTGGAGTGCAGTGGTATGATCTCGGCTCACTGCAACCTCCACCTCCCAGGTTCAAGTGATTCTCCTGCCTCAGCTTCTGAGTAGCTGGGATTACAGGTGTGTGCCACCACGCCCAGGTAATTTTTGTATTTTTAGTAGAGATGGTGTTTCACCATATCGACCATGCTGGTCTCAAAACTCCCGACCTCAGGTGATCCACCTGCCTTGGCCTCCCAAAGCGCTGGTATTACAGGCGTGAGCCACTGCACCCAGCCCGAGATGGTTTCTCTTGAAAATGCATTTGTGGCTGGTCACAGTGGCTCACGCCTGTAATCCCAGCACTGTGGGGCCCTGAAGTAGGCAGATCATCTGAGGTCAGGAGTTCAAGACCAGCCTGGCCAACATGGTGAAACCCAGTCTCTACTAAAAATATAAAAATTAGCCAGGTGTGGTGGTGTGCACCTGTAATCCCAGCTACTCAGGAGGCTGAGGTGGGAGAATGGCTTGAACCCGGGAGTCAGAGGTTGCAGTGAGCCGAGATCGTGTCATTGCACTCCACCCTGGGCAACAGAACGAGGCTCGGTCTAAAAAAAAAAGAAAAAAAAAAGAAAATACGTTTGTTTCTCAGCCTTCTCCTTTGTGATGAGAAAGGGATTTTTGCAGTAAGCCCAGGAACCTCCATCAGGTCATGAAGAAGATCTTAGTGGGCCCAGCACTGAGGTGGGAGATGGGGCAGGCAGGCATCATTTTGCATCCCTAAAAATGTGGAGCTTAGGGAATGTGTGTTGGGTGTCAATTATCTGAGCCAAATGGACAGAAGACTGCATAAACCTTTGCCCTTCACACTGGCTGGCGGAGCAGGCATGGCACCAAGCCCGCTCTGGCTCGCTCATGAATGCGCCTGCTCATGGTAATGGTGATGTGTGCTCAGTGGGAACTTAAGAAAGGCCATCGCTTATGAATAAGACCCCACTAATTGAACGATTCCTTGTTTTCTAGGGGGGGCTGTCGGGGGGCTGTTAGGTGCCTGGATGACAAGTGGACAGTTTAAGCCAATTCCTCAAATCCTAATGGAGCTGCCCCCTGCCGAGCAACAGAAGCTCTTTAAGGAAGCCATGGCCATCATCAGGCACCTAGAATGGACGGATGCCGTGCAGCTGACCGCGCTGGTCATGGGCAGCGAGGCCTTGCAGCAGCAGCTGCTGGCCATGCTGGTGAACTACATCACCAAGGAGCTGCGGGCCGAGATCCAGTACGATGACTAGGCTGCGCCTCCGGGGACGTGGGGGGCCCCTTTAGATGACTCTGTGACTCTGAAGAGGTGGCTTGGGAGTTGGGAGAAGCCCAGTGGATGCCCCTGGGGAATCTCCACGTCATCAGTGTATTACTAGCAACGTCCTGCTGGAGAGGCCACCGCCGTGCAGTGTCACATTCCAGACGTTACTCATGAAGCAGTGTGTGTTGGTGGCATGTGCACTGGTGTGCCATGACAGCCCTCTGACTGCCCCCTGGTGAAGAGTAAAGGCCTCGGAGGCATCTGCTGAGTCCTCTCACCCGTGTGGGTCTGGGGAAGTGATCATGCTCAGTGACAGTCTGACTGCACCTCATCCTCCGCTGGGGGCCTTCTCATCTTGGGAGATGACTCCTCTTCCAAGCACCTGCTGCAGTACTGGATCCCACCCCACTGTAGGTCTCAGGGCCTTGGAGCAGCCCATGCTGGAATCACGTTTACCTCCTAGTGCAATCCTCCGCTACCCAGGGACTGCTGAATTGCCCCATGGAGGGGATGGGCGGCCTGCTGAGTGAAGCCTCAAATACCAAGTGGACTTGACCTCGGCCCCCACTAGGCTGCACACCTAGACTCGCCCTGCCAGGGCCTCACTCTTCCCATCTGAAAAGTCATGGTAGTTCTTGAGGTTTATTTCTCAAATGAAATATTTTTAGTAAAAAGTACAGGCATATCTCGGAAATGTTGTGGGTTCAGTTCCGGACCACCTCAGTAAAGCCAACATCACAGTAAAGCAAGGAAACACATTTTTTTGGTTTCCCAGTGCATATGAAAGTCATGTTTACTCTATATTGCAGTCCATTAAATGTGCAATAGCATTATGTTTAAAAAATGTACAAACCTTAATTTAAAAATATTTATTGTTCAAAATGCTGACACAGAGACACAAAGTGAGCACACGGCTGTTGGAAAATGGTGCCAAATAGACTTGCCTGATGCCGGGCTGCTACAAACCTTCAATTAAAAAAAAAACACAGGCGAGGCGTGGTGGCTCACTCCTGTAATCCCAGTACTTTGGGAAGCTGAGGCTGATGGATCACGAGGTCAGGAGATCGAGACCATCCTGGCTAACACAGTGAAACCCCGTCTCTACTGAAAAAACAAAAAATCAGCTGGGTGCGGTGGTGCTCGCCTGTAGTCTCAGCTACTTGGGAGGCTGAGGCAGGAGAATTGCTTGAACCTGGGAGGCAGAGGTTACAGTGAGCCAAGATGGCGCCACTGCACTCCAGCCTGGGTGACAGAGTGAGACTCCGTCTCCAAAACAAAAACAAAAACAAACAGTATCCACAAAGCATCGTAGAATGAGGTATGCCTGTATTGCTTTTTCTGAAGTGGTGTGATATAAACCATCTCTAAGAAATGTTTCTCCCCTGAAGATTTCCCCAGAACAATCAGCTCTCCATAACTGTGGGCTCCACATCTGGATCCAGCCAGCCTCGGATAGAAAATATTTGAAAAAAAAAATTGCATCTGTACTGAACACATACAGACCTTTTTTTCCTTGCCATTATTCCCTAAACAATATGGTTTAGCATACATAGCATTTATAGTGTATTGGTATTATAAGAAATCTAGAGATGATTTAAATTATACAGGAAGGTGTGCATAGGTTATAAGCAAACACTATGCCATTGCCCATCAGGGACTTGAGCATCCTCAGATGTTAGTGCCTGAGGGCTGGGGTTGCAGTCCTGGAACCCATCCCCCATGGATACTGAGGCATAGCTGTACTGTGTGTTTTCACTTTGCTTTCAGAACTACAACTTGAGTGTGATCGATTACAATAAATGTTTTTCTAAAAAGTCATTTTCGCACATATTATGTGTAAAGTATCTCTAACATTCAAAATCTTACAAATGGAACAGGAGGGAAGGTACCACATTTGTGGCTTTAAAGAATGCAAGAGTAGGTCAGGAGAGGTGGCTCATGCTTGTAATCCCAGCGCTTTTGGGGGCCACAGTGGGAGGATCACTGGAGGCCAAGAGTTTGAAACTACCCTGGGCAATATAGTGAGACCTCCATCTCTACAAAAAATGTTATTTCTTGGTCCCCAGGTCCTGGGGCAGGGCAGGGACTTGGGGCTGTCAGCCCCTGGAGGCTCAGAGGGAGGCACTTCTGAGGCCCCGCTTAGAGGAAAGCTCGGTATCTTGGCACCTCCATGTGTGTAAGGACTTCAGGGTGAATTATAACCCATGGTGATTAAGGAAGGGCCAAGCCTTTCTCTTGCAGAGCGATTGCTCTTCCGCTGGCCTTGTCTAGCACAAATCAGGTGCCCTAACACAAGCCACACTCCTGGAGTTAATGAAGCCACTTTAATCATTTTTGTACCACTTAAGTTGATGGGGGACAGGGTAGGGGTGGGAAGGAGGGGTTGTCTGTCTGTGAAAACTGAGTGTGGCCTTTCTTGTTGAACTGATCATTCCTGCTCTTCCCGCAAATAAGTCCTTCATATGGTCCCTGGAACTAAAAGTGGGAAATCAGAGCATGCCCCCTCCCAATTTTGTGTAGCTTTAGTGGGCTCTAAAGTTGCCCTGTTTTTAGTGTAAAGGAAAAGACATTGATTTGCAGATAGCATGAGAATGAAACGTCAACAAAGATGTTTGGTTCAGTGCTTCAAAGTTGGGGGACACTTTTTCCACGTTGAACAAATGCCAACTTCTTCAGTTGCTTACAGCAAATCCTCCTGGAACAATCAGGGCTGGAATCGAGTTCCCTTTGTTAGGCGATTGGGCCCCACTCATTCGTACTCGTGCATGACGTCCTGATCTGTGTCAGGCCTAGGGGACACAGATGGTCCCAGCTCAGAGGCCCAGTGTCCACTGCAGCCCCTCCCACAGCCTGCCCACCTCTACCGCAGGGGAAAATGCCCAGGGAGGAGATGGTTCAACTCCTGACCAGTTTTGTGTCTGATGGAGCAGGCCTTGCTGAGTGAAGACACTGGGACTAGCTGGGTCCTGGGGTGACTTGGAGGCTTTGGGTCTAAAAGGGCAGCCTGAATCTGGAGTCTCATCTCCCCCAGGAGCTGAAAACACTTTTCTTGATTTCTCCCAGGCAACCAAGCTGCTACTTCTCGGCTCCTGTCGTTTTAGTATTTATATATCTGTATCTTCTTTGTAGAAATGTATTTATTTTTGAATAAGTAATACCTGGCTGGTACAAAATTTAAAAGGTACAGGAGGGTGCAAGCTATAAAGGAAGGCCTTCTCCCACACCAACCCCAGAGGCAGCCACTATTACCAATTTCATGTGTATTCCTTTAATTCTGTTTTGAATTAAGTCTCTGAAAAGTGTTCATTTCCTTTTGTCAGTATTTCTTGCTGAAAACCTAGAAAAACCCGGAAAAGTATAATGAAATAAAAACCACAAATTCACCACCCAGAAAACTGCTGGTAACAGATTTGGTGTCTTTCCTGCAATTGTTTTAATGCTATGTATGTATATTTCTTTTTTTTTTTTCTTTTTTTCTTTTTTTGAGATGGAGTCTCGCACTGTCGCCCAGGCTGGAGTGCAGTGGTGCAATCTTGGTTTACTGCAAGCTCTGCCTCCTGGGTTCAAGCCGTTCTCCTGCCTCAGCCTCCCGAGTAGCTGGGACTGCGGGCGCCCACCACCATGCTCGGCTAATTTTTTTTTTTTTTTTTTTTTTTTTTTGGTATTTTTAGTAGAGATGGGGTTTCACTGTGTTAGCCAGGATGGTCTCAATCTCCTGACCTCATAATCTGCCCATCTCAGCCTCCCAAAGTGCTGGGATTATAGGCGTAAGCCACCGCGCCCAGCCTATGTATGTATGTTTCTAACGTACTTGTCTTCTTCTCCTGTATACCTCTTTGAACACCTTTATCAATGAATGTTAAATAATATTTTTGATGTAATTTTAAATTCCTTGTAAATATTTGTAATAGCTGCATAATATTCCACTGTGCCTAACCATGTGCCTGGTGTGATTTCCATTTGTGGGTTTTTACTACTGTAATGCTGAAGTATTACAGTACTCCTGTGTTAATATTTTCTTTATTGCATTCTAGTCTTTAGGATCCATTCCTCAAAGTCAAATTGCTGGATTTAAAAGTATGCAGCTTTTTTTTTTTTTTTTTGAGACGGATTCTTGCTGTGTCGCCCAGTCTGGAGTGCAGTGGTGTGATCTCAGCCCACTGCAACCTCTGCCTCCTGGGTTCAAATGATTCTCTTGCCTCAGCCTTCCAAGTACCCGAGATTACAGGTGCTTGCCACCACGCCTGGCTAATTTGTGTATTTTTTAGTAGATACCAGGTTTCACCATGTTGGCCAGACTAGTCTCGAACTCCTGACCTCAAGTGATCCTCCCACCTTGGCCTCCCAAAGTGTTGGGATTACAGGCATGAGCCACCGTGCCCTGCCAAGTATGCAACATTTTTTAAGGTGAGTTGTTTTGTTAGGTCAGAAATCTTTCTGGAGAGGTGTTATCATTAACTTACTCTCCCAACAAACGGGCACACATCTCATTGCATCCCTACCAACGAGCAGAGTGCTACTGTCTTACGCCTTGATTAATTTCATGGGTGACTACTGACAGCTGGTTTGATTCATTTTCCTTTGATTATGAATGGGGTTGATTGATCTGTAGCTTGGCTGTCTCTCTGTGAAAGACAGCTGGCAGTAATCCCCTATGGAACTGCCTGCCTAGGGGTGCTGGGACCCCACCCCAGTTCCCTGTGGCTGACGCAGTTGGGAGGGTGAGCAGGGAGTCAGCCACATGTGGCCGGCGGGGCAGCTGGGTGGCTTGGTGTCCGGGTGGCTGGGTGGCATGTTGTCCAGGTGGCTGAGTCACAGGATGTCTGTGTGTCCAGGTGGTGGCATGTTCAGGTGGCAGGGTGGTAGGGTGTCTGGGTTGTGGGACAGCAGGGTGTCTGCGTGTCCAGGCGACAGAGTGTCTGGGTGGTGGGGTGGCAGGGTATTTGAGTGTCTGTGTGTCTGGGTGATAGGGTCTCCTCGTGGTGGGGTCTGTGGGTGGAGGGGTCTCCAGGTGTCCAGGTGGCAGGGCATCTGGGTGGAGCATTTTCCAGGTGGTGGGGTATCTGGGTGTCTTGGTGTCTGGGGGACAGGGTATCTGGGTATCTGAGTGGCAGGGTGTCTAGGTGGTGGGGTGGCTGAGTGGCAAGGTGTCCAGGTGTCTGGGTGGTGGGGTGTCCAGGTATCTTGGTGTCAAGTGTCTGGGTGTCTCGGTGTCAGGTGTCTGGGTGTCTGGGTGTCCAGGTTTCTGGGTGTCAGGTTTCTGGGTATCTGTGTGGTGAGGTGTCTGAGTGTCTGGGTGTCCAGGTGGTGGGGTGTCTCGGTGTCTGAGTGGCAGGGTGTCTAGGTGGCAGAGGGTCTGGGTGTTTGAGTGTCCAGGTGTCCAGGTGGTGGGTTGTCCAGGTGTCCAGGTAGTGGAGTGTCTGGGTGTCTGGGGATTGGGGTGTCTGGGTATTGGAGTGGCAGGGTGTCTGGATGGTGGGGTGGTTGAGTATCCAGGTGTCCAAGTGACTGAGTGGCAGCGTGTTCAGGTGGCAGGGTGTCTGGGTGTCCACGTGGTGGGGTGTCAGGTGTCTGGATGTCTGGGTGTCCGAGTGTCTGGGTGTCCGGATGTCTGGGTGTCAGGTGTCTGGCTGTCAGGTGTCTGGGTGTCAGGTGTCTGGGTGTCTGGGTTTCTGGGTGTCTGAGTGTCAGGTTTCTGGGTGTCTGGGTGTCTGGGTGTTGGGTGTCTGGTGTCTGGGTGTCTGAGTGTCCAGGTGTCAGATGTCTGGGTGTTTGGGTGTCAGGTGTCTGGGTGTCGGGTGTCTGGGTGTCTGAGGGTCACTTGGACACCTGGATACTCAGTCACCCCACCATCCAGACACCCTGCCACTCGAATATCCAGACACCCCAACCCCCAGACACCCAGACACTCAACTATCTGGACACCCCACCACCTGGACACCTGAGCACCCAAACACCCAGGCCCTCCACCACCCAGACACCCCACCACCTGGACACCTGGACAACCAGACACCCAGCCACTCAGACACCTCATCACCCAGACACTCAGAAACCTGACACCTGGACACCCAGACACCCGACACCCAGACACCCAGACACTTGATACCAAGACACCCGGACACCCCACCAGGTGTGTGGGTGTCTGGGTGTCAGGTGTTTGAGTGTCTGGATCTCAAGTGGCTGGGTGTCTGGGTATCTAGTGTTTGGGTGTCTGGGTGTCCAGATGTCTGGCTGTCAGGTGTCTGGGTGTCCAAGTGTCCAGGTGTCAGGTGTCTGGGTGTCCAGGTGTCAGGTGTCTGGGTGTCCAGGTGTCAGGTGTCTGGGTGTCCAGGTGTCCAGGTGTCTGGGTGTCTGGGTGTTGGGTGTCAGGTGTCTGCATGTCTGGGTATCTGGGTGTTCAGGTGTCTGGATGTCAGGTTGTCTGGGTGTCCAGGTATCAGGTGTCTGGGTGTCTGGGTGTCCAGGTGCCTGAGTGTAAGGTGTCTGGGTGTCAGGCATCTTGGTGTCCAGGTATCCAAGTGTCTGGGTGTCGGGTATCTGGGTATCTGGGTGTCGAGTGTTTGGATGTCGGGTGTCAGGTGTCTGGGTGTCCAGGTGTCAGGGTGTCAGTTGTCTGGGTGTCAGATGTCAGGTGTCTCAGTGTCTGGGGATCTGGGTGTCTGGGTGTCTGGTGTTTGAGTTTCCAGGTGTCTGGGTGTATGGATGTCTCACTGTCAGGGGTCTGAGTGTCCAGGAGTCTGGGTGTCTGGCTGTCCAGGTGTCCATGTGTCTGGGTGTCAGGTGTCCATGTGTCAGGTGTCCGGGTGTCAGGTGTCTGGGTATCAGGTTTCTGGGTGTTGGGTGTCCAGGTGTCAGGTGTCTCGATGTCTGGGTGTCAGGTGTCTGGGTGTCAGGTTTCTGGGTGTTAGGTGTCTGGGTGTCTGAGTGTCAGGTGTCTCGGTGTCCGGGTGTCAGGTGTCTGGGTGTCCAGGTGTCTGGGTGTCAGGTGTCTGGGTGTTTGGGTGTCTGGGTGTCAGGTATCTGGGTGTCAGGTGTCTGGGTGTCAGATATCTGGGTGTTTGGGTGTCAGGTGTCCAGGTGTCAGGTGTCTGGGTGTCCAAGTGTCCGGGTGTCAGGTGTCTGGGTGTCAGGTGTCTGGGTGTTTGGGTGTCTGGGTGTCAGGTGTCTCAGTGTCTGAGTGTCAGGTGTCTGGGTGTCCGGGTGTCTGGGTGTCAGGTGTCTGCATGTTAGATGTCTGGGTGTCTGGGTGTTTGGTGCCTGGGTGGCAGGGTGGCAGGATTTCTGGGCAGCAGGGCTGGCCCTTCCAGTGGGGCCTGGCCCAAGGAGAGCTGCAGACTGCCGGCGGGTGAGGCAGCGCTAAGGAGGAGGACTGGGTGCAGGGACCCAGTCATCATTGGAATAAACCATCTGCTCAGGGCCAGCTATTAACCTGCTTCAGCGTTGCCATTCCCAGGCAGATGGTACATTTTAGCTGGATGACTGCTTTGTGTCTCTGGGCTGAGATGTCTGGCTGGAGGGATGCAGGCTTGGCTGTGGTGTGCAGAGCTAGGAGGCTGCAGGGCTGGGGACACGGCCTAGCATCTGCGGTGGGAGGCGCCCTCTGGCGGGCCAGCCAGTCAAGGCCTTCCTCCTCCTCTCCCCAGGTCTGGGCCAGGCCAGGCCCAGACGGTGGCAATCAGAGGATAGTGTTTTGTAACTTCCCTGGGGGGAGGGTGCGGAGACTGCCCTGAGGTTTTCATAAGCTGTGGACAGGACATCAGCCGCATCTCCGGCAACCTTTTTTGCATGTAAAACAGAATGTCTCTCAATCCCGACAACGAACATATGGGAATTAAGAAATGCAGGACTCGCCGGCGTGGTGGCTCACGCCTGTAATCTCAGCACTTTGGGAGGCTGAGGCAGGTGGATCACAAGGTCAGGAGATCGAGACCATCCTGGCTAACACGGTGAAACCCCGTCTCTACTAAAAATACAAAAAATTAGCCGGGTGCGGAGGCGGGCGCCTGTGGTCCCAGCTACTCAGGTGGCTGAGGCAGGAGAATGGCGTTGGCCCGGGAGGCGGAGCTTGCAGTGAGCCGAGATCGCGCCACTGCACTCCAGCCTGGGCGACAGAGCAAGACTCCGTCTCAAAAAAAAAAAAAAAAGAAAGAAATGCAGGACTCATCTAAACCGTGCAGAAGAGGGCATTGCCTGATGTGCCTTCAGTTGGCTGGAGGAGAGAAATGGCTTTATTAGCTGGAGGAGACCTCTAGGACCACGATGACAGCCACAGGTCAGCAGGCCGAGATCGAGCCTGGCCAGCCGCGTCACAGCCTCGGCGTCAGCTGTGGGTGCCCCCAAGTCCTGGCAAAGGAGGGAGCTGAGAGGTGTTTCTCTAAGCCATGGATGTGGTGGCTGTTTATTTTATTCTTCTGGGTTTTAAGAGAAGGACTTTACTCATTCTTGTTAGCAAGTAAGCAAATGCAAGGATAATATCCAGGAGATATCTGTTATGTACCAGTTAATTAGTAAAAATAAATACAAGGGATCAAACCCACAGCTGGCAGGGCTGAGGGAAAACGGTGTACATGTACGTCCACACACGCACATGCATACACACACACACACGTACACGCAGAAGGTGATACATAGCAATGCAGTCTTTTGGGACAATGATTTGATGAAAAATCACAGGAACTATAAAATTATATATACCTTCCAGCCAACCAATTTTACTTCAGGGAAAACATTCCAGTAGAATAATTCAAGTGGAAAAAAATAAAGATATTCATAGCACTGCTGTTTATAATAGCAGGGAAAAAAAAAAGGGAAAGAATTCCAATTCTGAACAAAAGGGAAATAGTTAAGACTATGTGTGTGAGCAAGAGGCTGGAATCCTAATAGCCAACTGTAACAAATAGAGAACAGGGCTGGGCACGTGACATTCTGTGGATATACCCCCCCACCCCGCCAACACACACATGTTTATTTACCTTACCACAAATTCATGCTTCAGTGCTTGGAGGGAATAAGAAAGAAAGAGGGATTGCAGGCTGGGTGCCGTGGTTCACATCTGTAATGCCACCATTTTGGTAGGCCGAGGCGGGTGGATCACCTGAGGTCAGGAGTTCGAGACCAGCCTGGCCAACATGGTGAAACCCCATCTCTACTAAAAATACAAAACTTAGCCAGGCGTGGTGGTGGGTGCCTGTAATCCCAGCTACTTGGGAGGCTGACGCAGGAGAATTGCTTGAACCCGGGAGACGGAGGTTGCAGTGAGCCAAGGTCATACCACTTCACTTCACCCTGGGCAACAGAGCAAGACTCTATCTCAAAAAAAAAAGGGGGAACTGCAGACCGTGCTGTGATCCTAGTGGTCTTCCACCTAATGAAGGCATGACTCAGAGGGAACAGACAGGCAGGCATGAATCTCAGGGCATGTGCATCTCGTGCCTGAGGGATTCTAGTGTTTAAAATGTGAGTGATTTATGTATCCCTAAACCAAACATGAGCCAGCCTGCTCAGATTTTTGGAGAGCCAGCCAGGTCCTCATCTCCCTGGGGCTGCCTCTGGGGACCACTGAAGGCCGTCACTTAGGAAGAGGGCTCACAGCCCACCTTGGATCCTGCCCTCCTTAGACGAGTGGTCCCACCACAACATTCAGTTCCAAGGCACCATCCCAGATCCTGAGCCATGAAAGCTTGATCTGATGTGCTTGTGCCCACTGACCAGGGCAGGAGGGCCAGCTGTGCTGGGGGCTGTTTCAGGTTCTTCTATGTCAACGCTATCCAACATGAATAGAATGCAAGCCAAACGTGAGTGTCTTACCATGGGCAGATGTATACAAACCTGCTCCAACATCTGAGGAAGCTAAGAGGCCAAAGAGAGAGGCTGGCATATCTAGTTCCTTAGAAAGAAACATTCAATAGGGACTTACGGACCGAAGCCATGTCAGTGGCAAGACAAGATGGTGGATCCCGCACCATCACTCCCAAGACCCAGGACTTGTATACCAGAGGGGAGGGTGGTTCAGAATGGATGTGTAGACAGTTGAAGTAGGATAACATCAAGGTTGTTTGACGTAAGGATATATGGTAAGTATCTGCAATTACACAAGAAACGATAGAGAAATGGGGATCTTAGAGGCCTTCCTGGAATGGGGGTTCATCAGAAGCCAACTCGGCAGATTAGTATCCAAGACGGAGCTGCTTTGGCCTCCACAGTGAGTCAGATGTGTAATTTGAGATTTTCTAGTAACCCACACTTTTAAAAAGTAGGAACAAACAGAAGAAATTAATTTAATAATATGATTTATTTAACCTGATATCTAACATATTATCATTTCAACATGTAATTAGTATAAAAGATGATTGAGATGATTTCCATTTTTTTTTTCATATTAAGCCTTCGAAACCTGGTGTCTATTTTACACTTGCTAGCACATCTCAATTCTGACTAGTCACATGTGGCCAGTGGCTAGCATATTGGGAATCACAACTCTATAAAATACACAGCAGAAAGTATAAAAATGAAAGATTTCTTTTTTCTTTTCCACTCAGGTTGCCGGTGATACAGACACTCCTTTAAGAGCCAGGAACCACTTTTTTTTTTTTTTTTTTTCTGTCTCTCCTATGTTCTGAAATTTGGCATCTGGGCTTGTTTGAGATCCTTGTTAGAGGTCAAGAGCAGGTTGGGAGGTGCTATAGACTGAATCGTGTCCCCCTTAGAATTCCTGTGTTGAAACCCCAGCCCCCAGAGTGATGGTGTTTGGAGATGGGATCTTAGGAGGTGATATGGTTTGGCTCTGTGTCCCCACCCAAATGTCATCTTGTAGCTCCCATAATTCCCATGTGTTACGGGAGGGACCTGGTGGGAAATAATTGAATCATGGGTGGGGTGATCTTCTCTGTGCTGTTTTCGTGATAGTGAATAAGTCTCATGAGATCAGATTTTTTTTTTTTTTAATGGAGTTTCACTGTTGTTGCCCAGGCTGGAGTGCAATGGTCTGATCTTGGCTCACTGCTACCTCTGCCTTCTGGGTTCAAATGATTCTCCTGCCTCAGCCTCCTAAGTAGCTGCAATTACAGGTGCCCACCACCATGCCCGGCTAATTTTTCTTTTTTTGTATTTTTAGGAGAGATGGGGTTTCACCATGTTGGCGAGGCTGGTCTCGAACTCCTGGCCTCGGGTGATCCGCCCGTCTCGGCCTCCAAAATTGGTGGGATTACAGGCATGAGCCACCGTGCCCGGCCTATCTGATGGTTTTAAAAATGGGAATTTCCCTGCACAGGGTCTCTTTATGTACCTGCTGCCATCCAGTAAGATGTGACTTGCTCTTCTTTGTTTTGCCCCATGATTGTTTTGCCCCATGATTGTCCCTAGCCATGTGAAACTGTAAGTGCATTAAACCTCTTTCTTTTGTAAATTGCCCAGTCTCAGGTGTGTCTTTATTAACAGCGTGAAAGTGGACTTGATACAGGAGGTAAGGGGGTTCAGATACAGCCATGAGGGTGGGGCCTTCATCCTGGGATTAGTGTCCTAGACGGACCTGTTGCTCTCTCCTCCATGTGATGACTCAGCAAGAAGGTGGCCATGTGTAAGCCAGGAAGAGAGCCCTCCCCAGAACCCAACCATGCTGGCTCCCAGATCTTGGACTTCCAGCCTCCTGAACTGTGAGAAAATAAATTTAAGCTGCCCAGTCTATGGCATTTTGTCATGGCAGCCCAAGCTGACAGGTTGGGAGTTGGGAGAGTTGAGGGCTTACTGGTGGCTTCCCTAATCTGTGGTCTCTAACCAGACCTAAGGCAGGAGCATTTTCCCCTCCCTTGAGATGTCAAATAGACCTGGTGTGTGGGTGAAGACCACCTACCTGAGTGACCCCAAGCCTCACTAGCGAGAGGGTCACTTACTGCAGCCACTGGGCACCAGCCTTGTCCTGGCCCAGGAACAGGCAGCCCTGCTGTGGAGGCCTTGGATGATGGCATCCCCAAGTCGCTATCCCCTCTCTCTCCAACTGCCTGGCCAGATATGGCTGAAGAAAAACAGCTGACCACATTGACTGCTCTCACTTTTTTTTTTTTTTTTTTTTTTGAGACAGAGTCTCGCTCCCTCACCCAGGCTGGATTTCAGTGGAGTGATCTCAGCTCACTGTAACCTTCACCTCCCAGGTTCAAGCGATTCTCCTGCCTTAGCCTCCCAAGTATCTGGGATTACAGGCATCTGCCACCACGCCCAGCTAATTTTTTGTTTTTTATTTTTGTATTTTTAGTAGAAATGGGGTTTCATCATGTTGGCCAGGCTGGTCTTGAACTCCTGACCTCAAGTGATCCCCCCGCCTCAGCCTCCGAAAGTCCTGAGATTACAGGCATGAGCCACTGCATCTGGATTTTTTTTTTTTTTTTTTTTTTTTGAAGCAGAGTCTCTCTCTGTTGCCCAGGCTGGAATGTAGTGGCAAGATCTCGGCTCACTGCAACCTCTGCCTCCCGGGTTCAAGCGATTCTCCCGCCTCAGCTTCCCTGCTAGCTGGGATTACAGGTGCCCACCACCACGCCCGACTAATTTTTGTATTTTTAGTAGAGACAGGGTTTCACCATGTTTGCCAGGCTGGTCTTGAACTCCTGATCTCAGGTGATCCGCCTGCCTCGGCCTCCCAAAGTGCTGAGATTACATGTGTGAGCCACCGCACCCGGCCTTCTCTCACTTTCAGTTCTTCATCACTAAGCTCAGAGGGGGCTGCCGTGTTGCTGGCAATTATCCCGTATTTTCTCAGCATAATTGCCAGCAACATGGCAGCCCCCTCTGAGTTCATTTCCTCTCCCTCTAACCTCTACTCTCTTGGGCTCCCAGCCCTTCCTCTTCTGTCCTTTCTCTCCGGTGGTGACCTTGCTTCCCGTTTCACTAAGAAAAATGAAGCCGCCAGAAGAGAATGCCCACTACCTCCATCTGCTCGCAGGCAACCATCTTTCTTCTGTTACTGTGAACTGACCTTGGTCTAAGGCCACCTCCTCCACTGGACACGGGGTCCACCCCTCTCCCACCAGGGGACGCCACTCCAGCCATTCCGCTCTTTCTCTCTATGTCACCGATTCCCCCTCTCCACAGGCTCCACAGGTTCAACAGCATGAACATGCACATTCGTTCTCCAATATTAAAAACAACCAAAATGTCAACGAGTGTTAGGACACTTTTGTTGGGGAATAATTGTTTTTTCAACCAGTACTGCTAGGACTACTGCGTGACTGCATGCAAAATAATGAAGTCTACCGCCTACCTTATACTATATAAAAAAATTATGTCAAAGCCAGTTGTAGTGGCTGACACCTGTAATCCCAGCATTTTGGGACCCCAAGTTGGGAGGATCACTTGAGGCCAAGAGTTCAAGACCAGCCTGGGCAATATAGTGAGACCCTGATTCTACAAAAAAATAGAAAAATTAGCCAGGTGTGGTGGCATGCATCTGTAGTCCCAGCAACCTGAGTGGCTGAGGCGAGAGGATTGTTTGAATCCAGCAATTCTCCTTTTTTTTTTCTGTTAGAAAAACAAAACAAAACAACAACATTAAGTCTAAACAGACCTAAATGTAAGAACTATAAGACTCTTAGATGAAAACTTAGGAATAACTCTTTATGACCTTGGATTAGGCAATGGCTTCTTAGATATGACATAAAAACACAAGTGGCAAACTAAAAAATAGGTTAATGGGATTTCATCAAAAATTGAAAACTTATGTGCATCAGGCACTATCCAGAAAGTGAAAAAAACAAACCATGGAATGGGAGAAAATAACTGCAAATCATGTATCTGATGAGGAACTAGTATCTAGAATATGTAAAGAATGCTTACAACTCAGCAATAAAAAGACAAATGTGGCTGGGCTTGGTGGCTCATGTCTATAATCCCAGTATTTTGGGTGGCAGAGGGAGGAAGATTGCTTGAGCCCAGGAGTTTGAGACCAGACTGGGCAACATAATGAGACACCATCACTACAAAAAAAGAGGCAAATGTCCTAATTTAAAAGTGGACACTAAGCACATGAGAAGAGGCTCAACGCCATCAGCCATCAAAACCACAACAATATACCACTTCTTCCCTAGTAGGATGGTTAAAATAAAGAGAATAACAAGTATTGATGAAGTTGGGAAGAAATCAGAACCTTTGTATGTTGCTGTTGGGAACGTAAAATGATGTAGCTGCTTTGGAAAACAGTTTGGCAGCTCCTCAAAACGTTAAACAGAGTGATCACATGACCCAGCAATTCCACTCTTAGGCATATACCCAAGAGAGTGAAAAACATATGTCCAGACAAAAACACACACACACAAGTGTTCACCAGCAACATTACTCACAACAGCCAAAAAGCGTTACAACCTAAATGTCCATCATCTGATGAATAATAACAAAATGTGTATAACATATGATGGGTTATTACTCAGCCATAAAAAGGAATTACATACTGATCCACACTAAACATGGATGAATCCTGAATATTATACTGAGGCAAGGCGCGGTAGCTCACGCCTGTTACCCCAGCACTTTGGGAGGCCAAGGCGGATGAATCATTTGAGGTCAGGAGTTCGAGACCAGCCTGGACAACACGGTGAAACTCTGTCTCTACTAAAAATACAAAAATTAGCTGGGCATGGTGACACATGCCTGTAATCCCAGCTCCTCGGGAGGCTGAGGCAGAAGAATCACTTTAACCCAGGAGGTGGAGGTTGCAGTGAGCCGAGATCATGCCACTGTACTCCAGCCTGGGTGACAGAGTGAGACTCCGTTAAAAAAAAAAAACTACACACACACACACACACACACACACACACACAGAGTGAAAGAGACTAGTCACAGAAGACCATGTATTATATAATTCCATTTACGTGAAATGTGTGGAAAAGGCAAATCCACAGAGGTGGAGAGTAGGTTCGCGGTTGCCAGGGGCTGGGAGGTGGGAGGAACAGGGAGTGACTCGTCATAGGTGTAGGGTTTCTCTGTGGGGTGATGAAAATGTTCTGAAATTCGATAGTGGTGATGGCTGCACAATCTTGTGACTACTAAAAACCACTGAGTTGGATATTCCAAAGAGGGGGCGGATTTTATGGGATGTGAACAATATCTCAAAAATGCCATTTTTTAAAAACCCCAAACTCGCTTTGGCACCACTTCCCTCTCCGTTTGCATCGGAATTCCTCCAGTGAGTTTCTGTGCTCGCTGCTGCTAATCTGTCTCTTCCATCCTCTCGTTCCTTTCCCACAGGCATCTGCTCCAACCACCCGACCAAGATCCTTCAAGGGCACCACTGACCTCCATGTTCCTAAGCCCGAGGTCAGTTTCCAGTCCTTCCCTTCCTTGGCCCCTCCCTCCTGGCTGCGCCTCTGGCCCCAGGCTCTCCCAGCCTTCCCCTTGCAGCAGGACTGGCTGCTCCTTCTCCGTCTCCTCTGCTGCTCCCACCTCCGATGCCTGACCTTCAGACCCTGGGGTGTCCCAGGGCTCATTTCTTGGAGCCTTCTCTTCCTAGCCACACTCACCCAGCCCCTGATTTGCCTACTCACTGGTGACTCCCAAATGTGTTTGGCAGCCTGGACTTTTCTCTGGCCCACTCAGCGTCTCCATATCCAGTAGGAATCTCCACCTTGTCATTAAAAAACAAAGTTCCTGCCCGGTGTGGTGGCTCACAGACATGCACCACCACACCCAACTAATTTTTGTATTTTTAGTAGAGACAGTTTCACCATGTTGGTCAGGCTGGTCTCAAACTCGTGACCTTGTGATCCACCCACCTCTGCCTCCCAGAGTGCTGGGATTACAGGCGTGAGCCACCGCGCCCGGCCACTCTAACACACTTTCAGTTGTAGTTACTGTCTGTCTCCCTTCACTGGAGTGGACTCCCAGAGGGGAGAGATTTTTGTCTTATTCACAGTTGTAGCCCCAGTGCTTGTAGGTACTCAAATATTTGTTGAATGAATAAATAAAATATTTAAAAGCTGGCAGGCAGTTTTCTCCTCTCTCATTTTTTTGCATCAATGCTAACCTGTGCATGCCGTAAATATGCTGACTGCCTCTTTGGTTTGGACCTGGGCCTAACACCCACACGATGTCAGTCTCAGGCACCCGCTCTGCCTGAGTGCTGGAGGAACATCTGCCTCCCCCGGCCCCAGACCGACCTCACGAAACTGGTGAGGCGAGCTCTGATTCCAGGACAGTGTCTGAGACCTGTATTCCAAGTAAGCCACCAGAATGACCACAGTGGAAGGACGGATAGCACCAAGTGCTGTTGAGGGTGTGGAGCAACTGGAACCCTCATACACACCGGTGGAGTGTAGATTCCTGTAACTACCGCAGAAGACTTGCAGCCTCTACTCAATCAAATACGCATATACCCCGTTGGCCAGTTCCACTTCTAGTTATGTACCTAGTGTTTCTGCCCACCAAAAGACATCTACAGAAATGCCTGTAGCAGCTTTATTCTTGACAACCCCAAACTGGAAACCACCTGGATGTCCATCAACAGTGTGTGGGTAAGAAACTGTGGAAGGTTCATAAAACGGGATACTTTACCACGATAAAAAAGAACCGATGACAGACGCCCACAACAATATGGAGGAATCTCATAGGCATAAGTTTGAGTAAAAGAAGTCAGCATAGCTGGGCACAGTGGCTCACGCCTGTAATCCCAGCACTTTGGGAGGCCAAGGTGGGTGGATCACATGAGGTCAGGAGTTCGAGACCAGCCTGGCCAACATGGGGAAACCCCGTCTCTACTGAAAATACAAAAATTAGCCAGGTGTGGTGGCACGCGCCTGTAGTCCCAGCTACTTGGGAGGCTAAGGCAGGAGAATCGCTTGAACCGGGAGGCAGAGGTTGCAGTGAGCCGAGATTGCACTCCAACCTGGGCAACAAAAGCAAAACCCCACCTCAAAAAAAAAAAAAAAAAGAAGAAGAAGAAGAAGACAGCACAATGCACACAGTGTGATTCTATTTATATGATGTTTTTAAAACACAGGGCCAGGTTGCTGGTCGTGGTGGCTCATGCCTGTAATCCCAGCACTTTGGGAGGCCAAAGCAGGTGGATCACCTAAGGTTGGAAGTTCGAGACCAGCCTGATCAACAGAAACCCGGTCTCTACTGAAAATACAAAATTAGCCGGGCATGAACTCAGGAGGCTGACGCAGGAGAATTGCTTGAACCTGGGAGGCGGAGGTTGTGATGAGCCAAGATAGCGCCATTGCACTCCAGCCTCGGCAACAAGAGTGAAACTTCATCTCAAAAACAAAACAATAAAACAAAACAAACAACAACAACCAACCAGACAAGTAAACAAAAAAACAGGGCCAGGCATGGTGGTTCACACCCGTAATCCCAGCACTTTGGGAGGCCAAGGCAGGAGGATAACTTGAGGCCAGAAATTTGAGACTAGCCTGAACAACAAATTGAAATCTCATCTTTAGAAAAAAAGTTAGCCAGGCATAGTAGCACATGCCTGTAGTCCCAGCTACTCAGGGGGAGTAGAGAGGATCCCTTGAGCCTGGGAGGCTACAGTGAGCCAAGACTGCACCACTGCACTCCAGCCTGGGTGATAAGACCTTGTCTCTAAACAAAACAAAACAAACCACAACAAAACACCAGGAAAAACTCCTGATACAAATCAGAACACCAAGTAACCCTTGGAGGCAGGTACCATGGGGAGGGGCTAGAGGGAGCCTTCTGGGGCTGCTGGAGATCTAGATGGTGCCTTACACACTTACGTGTTTGTGCAAAATCTCACTGAGGTGCACACTTAAGATCTGTGCACTTTACTGGATATAGGTTTTACCTCAATTTAAAAAAGAAAGAAAAGGCTGTAATGCCAACATGTTGGGAGGCTGAGGTGGGAGGATGGTTTGAAGCCAGTCTGGGCAAGAGCAAGACCCCAGCTTTCCAAAAATTAAAAAGTTAGCCAGGCACAGTGGCGCACACCTGTAGTCCCAGCTACTTGGGAGGATCACCTGAGCCCAGGAGGTCGAGGCTGCAGTGAGCTGTGATCATACCACTGTACTCCAGCCTGGGTGACCGAGCGAGACTCTGTCTCAAAACAAAACAAAACAAAAAGAAAAGAAAACAAAAGTCCCAAGGCAGCGATGACCCATCGCCACATGGCTGGCTGTCCCCCCGCCCCCACCCGGCTCTGAACTGTTTGTCCGGCCCCCATGCTAATTTCTCCCAGTACCTCTTTGAGGACTTACTGATTTCCCTAACTGCTTGCTCCTTGACCTTTGGAGAGGACACCAATATGCAGAAATACCTTGGACCTAGTAGTAGGCACACAGGCGCTTTAATAGAGTAAGCCCTGGAAGCCTCTGGGTCCTTCCGCGTCAGTGTCCCCTGAGTTGAGGTTTGCCTCTGAATTCTGTTGCCTCCTCCAGCTTTGACTCATGTGATCATCAGCCTCAGCCGTGCGGGGGAGACCTGCTGAGTGAGAGTCCATTGTTTTGGGTTTGCACAAAGGCGCCAGTCACTGTGTCCATTGTGCTACTGAATGCTCGCCTTCACATTTTGGAGTTGCTCATTGCTGGGTGGATTTCTCTGTAACTGATTTAAAACCCGACAGTGCTCCCCAACTACACCTGCCTGTGGACAGGCTCATTCTGGGAGTGAATCTAGACCCCGAGATCCTCACCGCCATCCCTTTCCCTGGACTTTCCTGAGCGCCCCGCACCGTGACTCACCTGCTGGTGTGGCCCCAGGGAACACCCCTCCCTCTGCACAGCGGGAGTAGAGGCTTTTGACCCTCAAAGACCATCGTCGGGGGATGGGTGTGCTGGCTGCCTAGACCACGGTCCTGTGCCCATCTCTAGAGCCAGGATGTGGGTGCGGGGTGGGGGGGTGGTCAGCTGTATCAGGCTTTGCAGCGGAAGGTGAGGAAGAGGAGGCTCCGGGTGGAGAAGTGCTGTGCCACTGGCAGCCACCACCCTGGGAGCTCGCTCCCAGCCACACGTGGGCATGGAGCTGTGAGTGCGCCGGGTTTCAAGGTGCAGAAACAGCATGAACGCAGAATAGAGGGGGCTTGGGGAGCCTGTGGCCTGCCCCAGGGTGTATGACCAGCACCCCCCGGCCCCCACAAAATGGTCTTGTCAGAAGCCCAACCCTTCCCCCACCCCAACAACTTGCTGAGCAGTTCTGCTTTGACTCTCGCTCTCTCTGAACCAACTCCAGCTCTGGCGTGGGGGAAAGGAACCCTCAGGGGTTGGGTTGTGCCAGCAAGTGGTTATGGCCAGGGCAGGCAAGGTTCAAAGGCCTCTGCTTCCTGGAGGGGGCCCCCAGGAGGTCTGGTGGCTGCTGAAATCCAAAGGTATTTTGGTATTTTAAGGGTGTTGGTAATTTGCAAACTGCACGAAGTATCCCAGTGTGCTGCTCCAGCATCCTGGACTCCAGGTCCCCATAGCCTGTATGCTGCCGTGGGCAGCTAGAGGAAGCACGATGGGCATAGCTGTGCTGCTGCGGGAGACGGGGACCGCCTTGGGGCGCTTCTGGGCAGCCCAGATGACCAGCCCCAGGCCCCAGGCTCTCTCCCTCCCAGCCCAGGACCACAGTAGGCAGGCCCTCTTCTCCAGAAAGCCTGTGTTTCAGGGTCAGAATGTCTGGCAGAAACCCTCAGCTGATGTTCCAAGGATTGAAATTTCCCCTTGTTGTTGCCCAGAAATGTCTGGCTCTGCCTGCCCACACCCCCATTCCTTCCCTGCCTGCTGCTCTGCTCTGAGCACTGGAACATTCCAGTCGGAGCTGGACTTGGTGGTGGTGATGGAAGCCAGCAGAAGAGGGGGCTTGGGAGGCCAGAGGCCACACAGCTGGCCGCAGCTCTGCTCCTGCCCCGATCCTGATACACAAGTGCAGGGCGCACCCTCCCTCTGGGCCCAGTTTCCAGCCCTGATGCCAAAGGGGATGATGGGGAGGAGGCTGGAGTCTCCCTGGGGTCGCTCCCTGTTCCTCCCTTCTACACTGGCCCACACCTGCCTCTGTGGCCTCACCTGAGCTACTCCTGCAGGGCTACTCCTTCAGGTGCCTGAATGTACCACAGATGCCTCCATTCTGGGCCTGGGGCCCTGGAAGGCGTGTGGGAGGAGGTGGAAGAGGCAAGTAATGGTCTAGAGACACCTTAGGGTCTGGCTGGGATGCCCGGGTGTAGGTGTTGGCAGAGGCAGGACAAGCAGGTTGGGCAAAGCCAATGGTGTCAGTTTGGGACACATGGGCTTTGAGACCCCTGTGACATCTTCCCAGTGTCCTGCAGGAGCTAGGGGAGGTGATAATTTCTCCTTGCAAGGGAAGCATCTGTGCAATGTCCAGGGGTGCAGGACCATGGGCTGGGGGCCACGGAGGCCAAAAACAAATGAGAAACACCTGCGCTTTCAAGGAGTTCAGATGCCAAGACTAGGTTTGGGGGGCATGGGCTGCCTGAGGCTCCTTGTGAAAAGTGGAGGTGGGAGAGCTGGAGCAGGGGCCACCGGGCCTCTGGGGGCACAGATGGGCGATCCACACTACCTGGGACAAGCCAGGAAGGCTTCAGAGAGGAGGTGGCATCTGTGCCAGGTTCACAGGGAGGGTCGGGCCAAAGTTCACAGGCAGAGCTGGGAAAATGGGTGTGGGGTCAGCAAGCAGCCCAGGACAGGCCAGAGCCCAGATCTGCTGGGCCAGCGAGGCAGACCCCTCCCCTGCCCACTCTGGGCCCCTGCATGGCCCGAGGTTCTGCTCCTGGGCACTGGTTCCATCAAGTCTGCTGAGAGCAGGGGCACAACATGGGCATGGATGGCATGGGCGCCTTCCAGGTGAAGAGCCTAGATGCAGACAGAGGCAGAGGACCCCCCTTCTCCCAGCCAGCAAGGGCTTAGGGGCAGCCCTAGGCCTGTGGGCGTGAGGTGTTAGAAGGCGGCCTCTCCCCTGCCCCCAGCCCCAGGAGGCTCACTTCCTGCACGTCTCCTCAGAGACGGCCCCAGCGGAAGTGGTTGCCTTGGTTTGCGCGAGTGGCCCGGGTGGCAGCAGATCCTGGCGGGGAACTGGGTCAACCTTCGTGGTACCTCCAGGCCCCATCCCAGGGGCTGAGCCCAAGAGTGGCTCTGCCTTCCCCTAGGCCTCTTTCTGGCCTTGTTCAAAGAACAGGCTGGGCAGGGAAGTGGCCAGGCCGGCGGAAACCGTCTGGTGCCAGTCCAGACGAGAGCCCCTCGGAAGCCTGGAGCCCGGCCTGTGATCAAGTCAGACCTGGCTCCAGAAAGCGCTACTTGGGTAGGGTGGGGTGGGCATTCCTGTCCCCACCTGAGAAGGCCACTCACATTTAGCATTTGGGAGGGGGACTGTTCCCCAAACCCTGGGGCAGGCTGAGCCCTCCTGCTGGCCCTGCTCCTGTAGAAATACACCAGAAACACCGGTTCCTCTCCACAGCCTGGCCTGGAGGCTCCAGGGTGAAGCTCAGTTCCTTTCATTATCATCCTCTCTACCCTGATGCCCCCAGCCCCATTTTCTACCTGACTCATTCATTCAACAAATGTTTCGTGCCAAGGACAGGAAAAGACAGTTACCAAAAAGGCCCAGAGTCCCAGTCCTCGTGGAGACTACAATCCTCTGATAAAGTCCTACCATCCTCTGAGGTTCAACGAAACACAGCCTCCTCCAGGAAGCCCACCTAGCTGTCCTGGGAGTTCCTTTCTCTGGCTTTGTCTATCTCTCTCTCAGGGCTCATGACACATCTCCTTTAGCCTTAGGATGGCCTCATGTGACCTGTCTCTGCCTCCTTGGAACCAGCACACAGATGGGCCTCAGTAAGTGGTAGCTGCTGTCACCATCAGCACCTGCACCCCACCATCATAAAGGAGGGACAAAATTCTGGGGGTCCTGTGAACCCCTCGCCTGGCTCCCTGGCCTCTGGCAGACAACACTCCAATGTTACCAGCATACATGCTGGTGGGCCCGTCTTTAAGAAAACTTGGCACCGAAAAATCCCAACCACCAAAGCTCACAGGGAGGGTCTACTTGACCTTTGTGAAAGTCGCCTTAGTGTCTGCAGCCAAAGGGAGAGCTGGCTGGGTGCAGTGGTTCACGCCTGTCATCCCAGCACTTTGGGAGGCTGAGGTGGGTGGATCACCTGAGGTCAGGAGTTCGAAACCAGCCTGGCCAACATGGTGAAACCCCGTCTCTACTAAAAATACAAAAAATTAGCCGGGCGTGGTGGCGCGCGCCTGTAATCCCAGCTACTTGGGAGCCTGAGGCAGAAGAATCGCTTAGAACCTGGGAGGCAGAGGTTACAGTGAGCCAAGATCACGCCACTGTACTCCAGCCTGGCGACAAGAGCAAGACTCTGTCTCAAAAAAAAAAAATAAATAAATAAAAATAAATAAATAAATAAATAAATAAATAAATAAATAAAGGAGCTGTCATCAGTGCCAAAGAGCCCTGGGGTCACAGCTGTGACTGTACTTGCCATCTCAAGCTGCTCTGCTCTGGGCTGATTCCTGCAAGAGCAGTTCTGGTCCTGCCCCTGTGGGTGGGGTGGTGGGGTTCTGATGCCCCCTCAAATGCATGGGCCTGTTCTGGAACCCTCTCCTCACCCCTCTGCATCTCCTAGGAAGAGGCAGGGGATGAGGCAGGCACCTCCCAGGAATCCCATGCTGCCTGTATGAAGGACCGGCTTCTGGCAGGGACATGGAGTCCAGGCACAGCTGGGAGGAAGATTTGAGAGGTGGACAGCAACACTCGGCTGGCAGGACAGTTGGTTCCCATGTCCTTGCCAGGCCTTGCAAGCAAAGCCCCAGGCAGGTGCGTGAGGCTGGACCCTGGCCCAGCAGCCCCATACTCCTGCCAGACCTCAGGCTCAGCTCTGGGGAAACGGAGCATCTGCAAACAGCAGAGGCCCTGGCCAGAGGCCTCCTGACCTTCCCAGGCATGGGGGCGGAGTGCAGGCCGTGAGCAAAGCTCAGCTGCATGGCTGGGACTGAGGACAACTCCCAGAGCCTCTAAGGAGCTTCCCCACCCAAGAAGGGGACTGGCAACAGCACCGTGGCAAAGCAGGGGAGATGGTCATGAGCTCTACAGGCCGGCCTTCCGTGCCTGCTCCTTAAGGCAGGGCCCTCTCTGGGAACTGCCTAGGCAGCCAGCCTAGCTTCACCTGTCGACCTGAGCCATCTCTGGTGGAAAATAAACCTGTTAGGAGTTGGAGACAGGGCCTCCAGGGCAGCGCCTTCCCTTCCTGGGCCCACAGGCCAGGCCCGCATCTTCCATTTTGGGTGACTCTGCTGTCTCCCAGCATACTGCCCTCTGTGCCTCAGTGGCCAGGGGCCCTGATTCATTCAAACTCACACCAGCCCCAAGCACCATGCAGTCTGGGGGGGCGTTCTGCTTCCTGGCGCCCCCTCTGCTGTCAGCTTGGAAGCTGAGACTCAGTGCCTGTAGAACGTCTCAGCATAAGCTGGGTGCGGTGATTGCCGCCTATAATCCCAGCACTTTGGGAGGCTGAAGTGGGAGGATTGCTTGAGCCCAAAAGTTCGAGACTAGCCTGGCAACATAGGGAAATCCTGTCTCTTTAAATAAATACATAAATAAGAAATTAGCTGGGTGCCATGGTGTGTGCCTGTGGTCCCAGCTACTTGGGAGGCTGAGGTGGGAGGATGGCTTGAGCCTGGGAGGTCGAGGCTGCAGTGAGCCATGATTGTGTCACTGTACTCCAAGCCTGGGCAACAGAGCAAGACTCTGTCTCAAAAAAACAAACAAAACATCCCAGCAGAACAGGGGAGGGGCCTGCCCCTTGGAAGGAGCTGAGGATGGGAAGGAGGGCAGCTAAGGCTTCCAGTCCACAGCCAGAGGCAGAATCGGAGGCAGATGTGACCTTAGTGAAGCCCAGGTCCGCCCTTGGGGATCCCAGGGAAGCGGACAGCTGCCAGCCTCCATGGCTGCCTGACCCCCCCTCCCCATACCAGCTACCCACACACAGCAGTCAGGGCAAGCTCTCAAAAGCCCAGAGCAGCCTTGCTGCGTGCTGAAGGTTCCCGTAGCTCCGGGGCACCCGGGGTGGCTGCCCTGCGCCTCTGGGGGCTCAGCTCCAGCCACGCTGCTCAGGTCGCAGGGGTTCCTTTCCTGCCTTTGTACTGCCTGTTACCTCTTCTGCAATGTCCTCTCCCCATCCGGCAGGTGTCACTCACTCATTCTCAGTCTGCCCCCATCACAGCACCTTCCAACCCGGCTTCTGCGCCTGTGTCTCCCCACCATGCTGTGCGGGCCTTGTTCATCTCACTCCCAGCTGTGTCCCCAGCCTTGCAGGAGCAAGGCTGCATGTGTGAGAGCTCTGCGAAGGTCCTGGGCCACCCCAAGCCTTGGGTCCTTATAGGCCCTAACACCTTGGGACTCAGGGCAGTAGCAGCTCTGTCCCAGCCCTGCAGGGGAGAGGGACACAGACCTGAGTCCTGGGCTGAGGGCTGAGAATCACCTAGTCAGCCCCAGACCCCAGGGCGCTGCCCACCATGCCCTGGAGAGGACGACACTGCACTCAGTCAGCCTGGGGTCCTGTGCACGGACCCCTTTGGCAGGAAGCTGTAGAGGAGGCTGGTGGTGGCCAGGCTCAGCTGCACGTGGTCCCCTCTCCCATCCTAGTGAATGCTGCCTTTTAGGCTCAGAAGGTTTCCGGGCAGGGGAGTGGTCTGTGAAGGGAGGCCAGCGGCAGCAGCCAGCACACCCTGGTCTGGCTTCAGTGCCAGGGTGCAGGGACGTGGCTGCCCCGCCTAGGTTTTGGAGAGGGCACTAGATCTGTCCAGGAAGTCATCCCCAGCCCCGTGACCTGTCTCACTCTGTGCCCTCTGCCCAGGCAGAACCAGCCTGAACCAGTTTGCGTGGTTCAGACAGGCCAAGGGACAGAAAGGGACTGTAAACAAATAGGTCCTTCCTGGAAGGCCACTGGGCCTCCCACACTGGTTACTCTGCCAAATACTTTCGGTATTGAAGCAGGTCGAAGGTGCTTCAATACCGACCCCTCAGCCAGGCGTGGTGGCTCATGCCTGTCATCCTAGCACTTTGGGAGGCCGAGGTGGGTAAATCACCTGAGGTCAGGAGTTCAAGACCAGCCTGGCCAACATGGTGAAACCTCATCTCTACTAAAAATACAAAAATTAGCCAGGTGTGGTGGCACACGCCTGTAATCCCAGCTACTTGGGAGGGTGAGGCAGGAGAATCACTTGAACTTGGGAGGCGAAGGTTGCAGTGAGCCGAGGTCGCGTTACAGCACTCCAGCCTGGGCAACAGAGCGAGACTCTGTCTCAAAAAAAAAAAAAAAAAAAAAATACTGACCCCTCCTGCCTCCCTTGCAGGGTGCCCACAGGCCACCAGCAGGCCTTGTCACCTCAAGGGTGGTCCGTGGGTGGTGGTGGCAGCAGGCCCTGGGAGCTGGGCCTCAACCTGCTGAATCAGAATCTGCACTCAAACTGCACCCTCCAGGGTTTTGTCTGCATGTGACCCTCCGATAACTGGCCCCAGGAGGATGGCGCTAGGCCGGGGAGATGCCTTGTCAGTGGGGTTTCAGATGCTGTGCTGCACGGGCAGGAGACTCCCAGCCTCACGGTCATCACTTCTAGCTGACAGCAACACCAGTCCATGCCCCAGTCTGGCCAAGGCCAAGGCCAAGGCGCTGGGAAAGAGCAGTGCAGAAACACTCGTGGGACACTGTGAAAGGATCCCCAGCTCCGTGGCCAAGTGTCAGGAGGCTGGCCCCAGGCCCAATGCACACTCACTCTGAGCAGGGCTGGTGGACCTGGGGCCCAGTTTCCCTCTCCACACACGAGCCCCAGGGCCAGGCAGGACGGCACGGGGGAGCTCTCAGCCTGCGAGGCCTGGCAGAACCATACAAATGGCTATTTGTTTCCTCAGTTCCATCCACTGAGATCCCCCACACCAAAGTGAATAGGGCAGCCGGCATCAGGCCACAGTCATGGCACCCAGACAGACCTGTGTCCAGGGGAGGCCTGGCCAAGGCACGGCATGAGCATCTGTCTCCGTCGGGCAGCTGATAAACCCAAGAACGCCCAGTGTGGGGGACAGTGGTAGATTTTGGCCACCTAGCACATTTTCAACCATGGACAGAGCCATGTCTGAAGCAAGGACACTCCTGGGCTTTGCAACCACCCATCAATAAACTTCCTTTTTTATTATTAAGTGTGGGCAGGGTTTCTGTTCTTGCAACTGAGTCCTAACAGAAAACACTGGTTTCACTGACCGCAGGGAGAGCCGAGGACAGGACAAAAAGGCACGAGACAGCTGGACACCTGGAGAGAGGTGACACAGGACAGAGTCCTCACCCGGCTGCCCTGGGCGTCGCGGCTGCAGTCCCTGGGCCTGGTGGCATCCACAGCATGGCAATCTCTGGCTGGGCTTCAGGGAGCCCGTATGTCTGATTGGCAGGGCTTTGCCGGCCAGGCAGTGGGCACCAGCATGGTGGGTGGGCAGGCCTGAGCTTCCAGGAGGCCTCCTGGGATTCAGGCTCTTCAGTGGGGTGTGCTTGTCGGGGTGAGGGTGGGTTCTGTGGCTTGCGGCTACATTCCCGTGCTGTCTTTCGTCTATGTTCCAAAACCCGCTCTGGTCCCTAGGTGTCTGGAGACCTGGGGTCGTCCAGCTCAGGAGGCCTTCTGGAGCTGCCGCAGCAGCCTGCAGAGCGGGAGTTGGCGTTGGTTCCCAAGAGGTCTGGCTGGGGCTTCCTGAAGGGAAAGGCATTACCTGCAGTGAAGTCAGAAGGACACAGTGTCCAGCAAAAAGGCACTGGGAGTCCAGAAAGAGCCACTCCCCACCGTTGCCCCTGCCACCATGGGGTGGGCTCCCGGAGCCCTGGGCAGCTTCTGGAGCTGCCCTCTTGGGGGCGTGGGCAGTGGAGCTGGCTTGGGGACAGATGTTCTGCAGGCCGGGGGTCAGCTGTGAAAGGCAGACCAGGCCACGCCCGAGCCGTAGAACTCCACGCGGCTGGGCCAATCGCCGTCCCTGCTGCCCTCCTTGTCCTCGTCGGAGTCATCATCATCTCCACTGGACGCTCCGCAGATGGGCCGGGTCAGGTGGGCCGGCTGCCCTGGGGACCCCGCGCCCTGCTCCTCCGCCTCCTCCTGCCGCTGCTGGGCATCCAGCTCGCGGTAGCAGAGGCTGCAGACGCGCACAGGCTTGGGGGACAGGCGCGGGAGCAGGAAGCGCTGGCGCGAGCACTCAGCGCAGACCACGAAGCCGCACTTGCGGCAGTGGTGGCGCCTCGTGAGGGCGGAGAAGCGCGTCTGCGTGCAGCGCATGCAGATGTCCGTGGCCTTGTCGGGGATCCAGGGCGCCGCGTGCTCGGTGCTGGGCGGGCGGCCCGTGGCCCGCAGTTGCCGCCGCACACACTCCTCGATGTGGCTGATCCACTCCTGGCGCTCCGTGGCGGAGGCGGCCGACACCACGAAGGACTTCTTGGCCGTCTTGATCATCCAGCGGTTCTTGGCCTGCAGCGTCTCCGGCAGCAGCTCCAGCGTGACCTCCTCCAGGGGAATGATGTGCTGGCTGCGGTACTTGCGCTTGTTGAGCACGATGCTGCCATACACCAGGATGTCGTTGAAGAGGAAGAAGATGCGCGGCTTGGCCTTCTTGCGGCACTCCTTGGTCAGCACGCCCTCGCCCAGCAGCACTCGGCCCGGCAGCGCCAGCGGCTGCCCCGAGGCCCCGAAGCAGCTCTCCACGGCCGCGATGCGCTGGCTGTTGATCTCCGTGTTGGCCAAGTGGTCCACCATCGTCTCCAGCCGCCGGCTGCAGGGGGAGACAGACGGGGAGTATGTCCAGGCTCAGGCATGGGGGTGTCAGAACCACGCTGCCCATCCCCGACTCACTAACCCACCACGCCAGGCAGCCCACTGACTACCCACAGTACCCCGCAGGCCTGCCAGCACTGAGCGGCATCACCCCAGAAGCTGGCCCTTCCACGGGAGTATAGGGAACTACCGGGAGGGAAGGGGGATTCCCCAGTAAAGGGGAGGTGGCGGCCAGAAGGGATGGGAAAGCAGTGATAAAGTGTGCTACTTAGGCCAGGTGCAGCGATTCATGCCTGTGGTTCCAACGCTTTGGAAGGCTGAGGCAGGAGGAGGCTTGAACCCAGGAGTTTGAAGCTACAGTGAGCTATGATCACGCCACTGCAATCTAGCTAGGTGACTGAGTGGATTCTATCTCCTAAAAAAAAAAAAAAAAAAAAATGTTCTACTAACCAGGCTACCACTGTGGGCAGCAAAGGTCCAGCTGCACTGGGGAGCCTTGAAAAACAGGGTGGAATAGGCCTCAACGGGACATCAGAACGGTCCTTGCCAGGAGACCTGGGTATCTCCACCCCCAACCTATCCCTGACTCTGCCATTCACCAAACCAAGCCATCACAGGCCATGCAACCCATGCACCCACCCAGTGAGTGCAGCAGTCACCACCACCATCACAGGTGCTGAGTGCTTCTTCTCAGCCAAGCCTGACTATCTCATTTAGTTCCCACCTGACCCCAGGAGGCAGAATCCCCACTTTACAGGAGGGGAACTGAGGCGATGCTAGGAGGCAGGGGCCCTGGAGCTCGCACTATGCTGTCCTCCTGAGTGGAGTGTGAGGCCACACAGGCCCCTCTGCTAGTGCCCTAAGCACTAAGCACTAACTCAGAGCTCATGCTGGGCAACCCTGCTCGGTCCACACATGCACCAGCCCACCAGACTCACAACCTTGAAGACCCCCTCTAAATGCCACAGATTCCCCAGTCCAAGCCTCCGGTCTTGGCCTCTCCAAGCTCTAAGAGGGCTCTCAGCATAGATATTCACCTGCTTGTCTAACAAGCTCCTCAAACTCAACACATCCAACGCTAAACCCAGTCCCCACAGACCTGCGCCTCTTCCTCTCCTTCAGTGACACTGCCATTCACCCAAGAGTTCAAACCCAGATCTAGGATGCATCCTTGAATCTCCCCCTTCCTGTACCTCCAACATTCAAGCCATGAGCAAATCTCATCATCTTTTCCTCCTCTCAAATCTAGCCTGCCTGCTTCTCAGCACACTACTCCGCCACCATATCGGCGGCAAGGTGCCATTGCGTCCCACCTGAGACAGGCTGTCCCAGGGTCGGCTCCTTCCTGCAACGGGTTCTCAGTTCCCGTCTGTCTCCTTTTCAAAAGGGTTCTCCCTCACAGCCCCAGTTCAGGCAGTCTCTCCCCACACCCAGGACAGGCATTGGTAATGCATGGTCTGAGAGTCAAATCTGGCCCTCAGCCTGCTTTTGTAAAGATTTATTGGGACACAGCCAGATATGTTCATTTATTATTGTCTCTGGTGGCTTCCACACTGCAATGGGAGAGTTGAGTGTTGGTGACAGGGACAACATGGTGACAAAGCCCAAAATATTTACCACCTGGCCCTTTGTAGAAAGGGTCTGCTGGCCCCTTCTCTGGGATTCAATCCTATTTTGTTTTTTCTTTGCGGGATTTAACAGGACCTGCTGTTTTCTCGTCTATTCATTGCTTGTGTGTTTTCTGCTTCCCCCACTCAATTCTTAGCTCCGGGAGAACACGAGCCTCTTCCTGTTGTGTCCACAGTTCTTGGAGCCATGCCGAGCACATACTAGGTGCTTCATAAGTAGCTTGGCATGGTTCCAAGCAGGTCCCAAGGCCCACCATGCATGACTCAGCTCTTACCTCTGCAGAGGAAGAGGTGAGAGCTGGCCCCACCACCACCACGTGCACACATGCGTTCAGATACACACAGCACGCCTGGGGCTGAGCTGATCACACTCATAGTGTTTCTGGGTCACTGAGCTGCAGTTCTGAGCCTGGCCACCAGTAGAAAGCCACAGTGGGGCCCCAGTGTGATGGCTGGATTCATTGCACAAAAGAAGATGCTGGGCCCTCGAGTCCCGTTCCACTTGCCCCTGTAGATCACAAGTGTCCTGAGAAGAGCTGCCCACACCGCCTTACGTAAGAACTGCTATTTTTAGGTTGCTGATCTTGGCTGTATACTGCAAACCTAGGGGATTACCAGTGACAGACCTGACCCGTCTCTCCATGACTGCTCACCGAGTACCTGGCTGATGGACAATCTGACAAAACCAGAACTGCATTCCACAAAGAGTGATGACCACACAGCAGAGACAACCAAAATGCCTACCAGCAGGGAAAACCACAAAAACCCAGGGCTACTCACGCAATGAGAGATACAGATCAATGTGGTCTGATGGCAAACAACAAACACGGAGTGGAAAAACACAACCTGTAGAATGTTGTATGTAAAGTGACACCACTTATGCAGGAATTACATAACATTCTGAAAGTGCTCAAGAACTATATCTATGAATAAAAATAGGTAGCAGGAAGGCCAGGCACAGTGTCTCACGCCTGTAATCCCAGCACTTTGGGAGGCTGAGGTGGGCAGATCACCTGAAGTCAGGAGTTTGAGACCAGCCTGACCAACATGGTGAAACCTCATCTTTACTAAAAATACAAAAATTAGCTGGGCGTGGTGGCGCATGCCTGTAATCCCAGCTACTTGGGAGGCTGAGGCAGGAGAATTGCTTGAATCCGGGAGGTGGAGGTTGCAGTGAGCCAAGATTGTGCCATTGCACTCCAGCCTGTGTGACAGAGTGAGATTCCATCTCAAAAAAAAAAAAGAGGGGAAAAAAAAACAAAACAAAAAATAATAGGTGTCGGTGAGGGTGTGGAGAAACTGGAACCTGTACACTGCTGATGAGAATATGAACTGGTGCAGGCCCTAAGGAAAACAGTACGGAAGTTCCTTAAAAAGTTAAAAATACTCTCGCCTGTAATCCCAGCACTTTGGGAGGCCGAGGCGGGCGGATCATGAGGTCAGGAGATCTAGATCATCCTGGCCAACACGGTGAAACTCCGTCTCTACTAAAAATACAAAAAATTAGCCGGGTGTGGTGGTGGGCCCCGCCTGTAGTCCCAGCTACTCGGAAGGCTGAGGCAGGAGAACAGCGTGAACCCAGGAGGCGGAGCTTGCAGTAAGCTGAGATCGAGCCACTACACTCCAGCCTGGGTGACAGAGAGAGACTCCATCTCAAAAAAAAAAAAAAAAAAAAAAAGGGTTAAAAACAGAACTACCATATGATCCAGCAATGCCACTTCTGGATATATATCCAGACTGAAAGCTGGGACTAAAATAAATATCTGCTTTCCCAGGTTCATATCAGCATCATTCACAATAGCCAGGAGGTGGAAGCAACTCAAATATCTATCAATGGGAGAATGGATGAACAAAATGTGGAACATACTTACCATGGAATACTATTCAGCCTCGAAAAGGAAGGAAATTCTGACGCATGCTACAACATGAATGAGCCCTGAGGACATCATGCTAAGTGAACCAGGCCCATCACGAAAGGACAAATACTGTAATAACTTATATGAGATACACAAACTGATCAAATTCATAGAGGTAAAAAATAGAATGGTGGTTGCCAGGGGCTGCTGGAAGGGGAATGGGGAGGTTGTCTGGGTATGGAGTTTCAGTTTTAAACGGTTAAAAAGTTTTAGAGGCTGGGTGTGGTGGCTCATGCCTGTAATCTCAGCACTTTGGGAGGCCAAGGCGGGTGGATCACTTGAGGTTAGGAGTTCGAGACCAGCCTGGCCAATATGGTGAAACTGTGTCTCTACTAAAAATACAAAAATTAGCCAGGGATGGTGGCGCGTACCTATAGTCCCAGCTACTCGGGAGGTTGAGGCAGGAGAATCACTTGACCTAGGAAGCAGAGGTTGCAGTGAACTGAGATCATGCCACTGCACTCCAGCCTGGGCATTACAGTGAGACTCCATCTCAGGGAAAAAAAAAAAAAAAGTTTTGGAGATCTGTTACACAACAATGGGAATATACTTAACACTACTGAACTGTACACTTTAAAGTGATTCGAATGGTAAAAATAAAAGATAGGAGGGAGACAGTCAGGAGTAAGTAGTCTGGGGAGAGGACCTAGATGTGACCAGGAATGGGGGCTCAGATTGGATTCCACCTTCGTCTATAAGATTTCTTTTTTTTTTTTTTTTTTTGATTAGAAAAAGGCAGCAGTAAACATGACGAAATCCAAATATCTGCCAATTTCAAGAAATGGGAACACGTGTTGCTTCTTCTAATGTAAGGTCTTCAAAAAGAAAAGAATTACAGGCCAGTGTATGGATTGAGTCCTGGGCTCCATGGGCTGGGGGCCACTGAGCATGTCTCATGATGGGACGCCTGGCTGGGCCTGATAGGGTGACCGCATGGCTTCTGGGCCTGGGCACCTGCAGGGGATGTCAGGAGCCCCGAAGAAGCAAGGCCACGCGTGCCCCCAGCCCACCTGTGTGCTGGGAAGTCAGGCCGCTGGCGAAACGGAATGCAAACCCAGTCCTGAGACTGCAGACCAAAGCCTCCATATTCAGTAGCTGAGGCAGGTGGGCTTTGTGCTCAGAGAGCAGGTAGCCCTCCCGCAACCCTGGGGGCTTGTTGAGCTCTGGATACTGGGCCAGCCAAGTGGACGGCACAGAGGAAGGGAAGGAACAGCACCAGGCAGAAGAGAGCCGCAGGCAGGGGTGCCCAATCCACCCAGACCCGGCCAGCAGAGGGCAGAGCCCATAACACTGTCTCTGCAGCCCTCGGAGGAGGCACAGAACACTCCACATGGGACCCCCTTGCTGCTCTGCCCCCGCCCCTGACTCGAAGACCCCCTCTAGGCCCTTACAGCCACTGTCCAGCTGCTGATGGTAAAATGTGGACCGGGAAGGGCAAGGAGGGGCATCTGCTGGCGATGAAGGGGGCTGGGCTGAGAGTTGACCCCACACACTGACTGGGGCTGCCAGGGGCTCACATGTGCCCCCACTTTGTGAACCTGCGGAGGGTCCCAGGTTGGGCAACGGGTAGGGCAGACAACATCCTCCTGGGGGCTGCCCCCATATGCACACCCTCTGTACATGACCACAACTTCACACCCCAGTTTGACCTGGTCTGTAGGTTTTTCTTGGCAAATACAGCAGCCCTGAGTTAGATGGGGAATGCTTTTTTTTTTTTTCCTGAGACATTGTCTTGCTTTGTTGCCTAGGCTGAAGTACAGTGGTGGTGCAATGAGGGCTAACTGCAGCCTCAAACTCCAGGGCTCAAGAAAGCCTCCCGCCTCAGCCTCCTGAGTAGCTGGGATCACGGGCATGCACCAGTATGCCTGGCTAATTTTTAAATTTGTTGTAGAGGCGAGGGTTCATTGTGTTTCTTAGATAGGTCTTGAACTCCTGGCCTTAAGCAATCCTCCCTCCTCAGCCTCCCAAAGTGCTGGGATCGCAGGTATGAGCCACTGAGCCCAACTGGGAATCCTCTTTTTTTTTTTTTTTTTTTTTTTTATTGTTCTCACCAGGGAAGGGAACCTCCCTTGCTTAGCACAGGGGAGGAAAAAGCTGAGTCCTGTCCTTATTCATTTGGGGCTGGCCTGCCTCGGGAAGATGTTGGTGACAGAGCTTCCGGGCAGCCTCTGGGACTCAGAGAGTGCCTGTGTTGGCCCCAGGGCTGCTGGTAGAGGGGTGACCGCGGCACAGTCTCAGCAAGCCTGGGAGTCAGGCAACGAACAGACCTGCATCTTTCTTTGAGGGTTCAGAGGGGTGGGGACTCTCAGGCTCAGCAATCCTGCTGCCTGCACAGGGGCTGGAGGTGCTACGTGAGCACTGCGGCTTGGGAGCCACATCCTGAGAGCCACCGCGTGGCTGCAGAAGCCATGAAGCCAGGTTCTCTATGTTGCAGCCCAGGTGTGATATGTGCTCAACAGCAGGGGCTGGAGAGCTACACCAAATCCGGGCCACTGCCAGCTTTTCTAAATCCAATTTTACTCAAACACAGTCATGCGGGACAGAGGCTGTATGGCTGGCAAAACCTAAACTATTTGCTACCAGCTCTTGACAGAAAAGGTTAGCCAACTCCTGATCTACACCACGCCACATTGTAAAATGTATAACACACACACTGCAGGGCACGCTGAACAGGCCACGCAGGGCACTGTCCTGATGGGAGTTGTCCTGTCCTCTCCCCTACTCGGGACACAGCATTTTGGATAAATGAGAGATGTGTGGGGCCCCAATATGGTAGCCCTGGAAAGTAGGAGCTGGGCAGCGGCGGGGGGTGGAGTGAGAGCTGTAACTCCTCTGCCTCTGCTTACACGTGGAGAACCTGCTCAGGGATGTGCAGGGCCAAGGTCACCAACGGAATCAGAGTTCTGGGGGCAGCTCAGCCCTTTGGACTTTCCCTTGACTTCCAGATCGGGGCTCCTCCTTCCCTGCAGGAACCTGGGCCCCACACAGGTCCACCCTGCTTCCATGCCTGCCTGATTGCATTTTCCAAATATTTATGAGTCCCACTGTGTGCCAGACACTGTGAGGTTACAGCCGGGAGCTGGAGACCAGGCCCTTCAGGAATGCACACTTCTTTCCAGTGAGACTAGAAGTACATTCACAGGGTCTTTTCTGAGAGCCAGTGCTAAACACTGTGAAGAAAGACTGGTGCGCCCAGCAGGGCAGGGGCTGGGAGGACGGTGGAGGTCAGGGAAGGCCTTGGGAGGAAGTGAACTCCCTCCAGCCTGAAGAAGTCAGCTGTGCAAAGATCTAGGGGCAGAGCTCCGGTCCTGGGGAGCAGCTCAAGGTGGAAAGGGTGAAGTCAGGCTGTGGAGTAAGGAGCGATGGGGATGGGGCAAGGGGGACAGATGAGGTCACAGTGCTGGAAGGGGCCATCCTGCAGGCTCCCAGGCCAGCGTGAGGATGTGAGGTTTTCTCCATGTGCACTGAGACCGCAGCACCAGGTGCCAAGCCTCCTCTCCCTCCAGAGGGCCGCCCCTCGGCTCTGTCCAGCCCTCTGATTTCTGGAAGGCCCTCCTCCGGGAAGAGACCAGTAATGAAAAACAAAGCAAAACAAAACTGGAAGTGCCGCTGACTGAGCACTTAGAACTCACCAGGCACAAAGTTAAGCATATTACGTGCATTATTTCACTTAATCCTCACAAAAGCCCCCTTGGGGAAGGTACTTCCACCACATCAAAGTCACTGCCCAAGGTCCCTGCTGAGTGATCAGGAAGCCCGGCTTCAAAATAACCATGAGTTGTGGAAAGCTGCACTCAACCAGAGACCAAATCGGAACTCCAGAAGTCAGAGTCCAGCGGGTGTTGCTTGGCGCTCCAAATGCCTGATGCCCACCCCATCCCGAGCAGGTCTGTCAGCTTGGCTGGGCTGTCCCACCCTCCAGGCCATACTGGCCAATCCCCTTCCTTCCTGGGGGGGGGGAGCTGGATTGGGCAGGTCCCCTAGCTCGCCCAGGGCCGCCTGACTTGTGCCTTGGCAGCCCTGAGGGCTGACCTGTGCAGGAACGCAGGCCGAAGTCAGAGTCATCTCAGCTCACACAGACTCCAGTGGGAATGACGCTGTGCAGATGGACGATCCCAGCGCATTAGGGGGCTACCTCTCCACCTCCTTGGCCTCTGACCCTCTCTGAGTGGGAGATACCAGCGGTGTTCAAATTCCAAAGGAGGGCTCCCCTTGGGCTGCAGAGACCAACTTTCAGGGCGGCTGGGAACCTCTGCTTTCCCACCTGCCAAGGGGCTGACCACACCTCTGCCCTAAACGGCCCGCCAAGAGTTGGGGAAATGAGAAAGGAGGGAGATTTCAGGCAGCCTCTCTCTGCTGGCCTGCTCAAGTTTCCTCTCTAAGATGGGAGCCGTGCCCGACCCTGTTTTTCTTGACAACTCCCACCAAGATTCACAAACTCAACTGCTCCAGAGGAACTGGGACCCAAACGCCCCCCGCCGCGCCCCTGCCCAGAGGGACAGTGGTCCCATCCAGGCCTCCAGACTGCAGACTGGCACCGAGAAGAGAGGTCCCGGCGGCCACACGAGGCCAGGATCCTGGAAACACCACCATCAACCGGGTGCACTGAGACCCCTGCAGTCCCGGGTGGCCCGCGAACCCCTCGCCTCCACCACCTTACACCTGCGCGTTTCCCTGAGGACGCCGCCTCGGCCCCTCTGACCCCTGACCGCTCTCCCTCTCTCTCCCCAGGCTCCCTGCAGCGCTCACCCAGCAAGCCGCCCAGGAGCGCCCTTCCACGGCCTCTTCTCGGGTTGGAGTCCGCGGCACTGCGCCCCGCCCGCCCAGGAGCCGCCAAGACTGCGCGGCCCGAGGGAGCTCGCTTGCCCCGGGGGTGGGGATGGGAGACTCCCCTCCTGCGCCTGCCCCGCGACCCGCAGCCCGGCCTGGGGACTGTGGGGGACTCACCTCCTGCGCCGGCCCGGTGCCCAGCCCGCGAGTTCGCACCGCGGCCGCCAGGGTCCCCGCCTGCTACGCCCAGGTCCCAACCCGCTCCGCCCAGGTCCCAGGCGGCTCCACCGGACACGCCCCCACGGTGGCTCGGCCAATCGGAGCCCAGGAAGCGGGAGGGGCGGGGCCTGGGCGCGGCAGGTCTGGGGCTGGGCGGGACTGGCGCCCCTGTTTGACCCCCTGGCCCCGCCCGGCTTCCCTTTCCGCCCGCCGCTGCCCCACGCGGAGCGCGACTGCTGTCACCTGCTGGGACTGCGACCCTGGCCTTGGGCAGAGGTGGGGTGGGGGCGCCCGCGACTGCGAGATCTGCGGGGCTCTGCGGGGAAACGGGCAGTGGGAGGCTTGTGCCTTCTGGTGCCTCCGGCGGGCCTCACAGCACAGTCACCCTCAGTGGTCAATAATCGTAATATGAAAATGCAGCAGCACTTTATAACCTTTTTTTTTCTTGAGATGGGATCTCCCTCTGATGCCCAGGCTGGAGTGCAATGGCGCAATCACGGCTCACTGCAGCCTGCACAGAAATCATCCTGACCCCAGGAGAATTAGCCCACCAAGACAGGCTAGTTTTTGTATTTTTGTACTGTCGGGGGGGGGGGGGGGGGGGGTAGGGTCTCACTACGTTGCCCAGGCTAGTCTCGAACCCCTGAGCTCGAGCGATCCTCTCCCCTTGACCTCCTAAAGTGCTGGGATTTCAGTAATGAGCCACCGCGCC
The DNA here is from genome assembly GCF_003255815.1 of Theropithecus gelada. NCBI lineage: Eukaryota > Metazoa > Chordata > Mammalia > Primates > Cercopithecidae > Theropithecus > Theropithecus gelada. The sequence goes on from NC_037687.1 coordinate 50,292,292, forward strand.
TGACCTATTTTAAACTTTTTATAGTGGCGAATTTCAAACTGAAGGAAAGAGAATAGTCCAGGGGACCCTGGTGCCCATCACCCAAGTCCAACACTAGTAGCAAGTTATGTCACCCCTGGCTCAACTGTACCTGAGCCTCCTGTGTGACTCAGAAGGAAATTCCCAGGCCTCAGTGCCCGGGAGGCCTTCCTGGCCCTCCCTGGCCTCCTCCCAGAGGTCCTCTCAAATGGGCTTCTTCCTATTTCTTAAAGCCCCAGGCCTTTGCTTCTACCTACCAGGCCTCAGACTGTCACCTCCTCAGGGAGGCTGCCCTGGCCACCCAAAGTGGTTCCCTGTCTCCATCCCATCTCCCTCCACAGTCACCCGTGTTTATAATTTTGTAAAGCATCTCTCCCAACCCAGAGTCCTCTCCTGAGGCCACTCGTGGGGTTCAGGGCTGCCTAGCAGGCTGTGGCTTCTGTGGAATGCTCATCAACAAGTCATGCTGGTGGCTTGCCTCCCACCCAGGCTGTGAGCCCCACGGGCCAGATGGTAATTTCTTCTCGTTCAGGCGGGACTTTATTCTCATTCACCCCTGCATCCAGAGTGCTGAGAATGGGTAGTGCATAGGAGGAATGCAGTTAGTACCTGTCACATAGATGCAGGTTGTCTTGCCAAATAGAACTCCACCTGGGTACCTTGAGAGGGGCTGGCTCAGGCCGGGGCAGTGCCTGCTGGGCCAGGACCAGGCGAGAGGGGAGCAGCGGGAGGAGGACTGATGGGCTGTGGGGCCGGAGCTAGAAGAGGTGCCTGCTGTCCTGGCGGGGGGTATGGGTGAGGCTGTGAGGTGGGTCCAGTGCTGGAGACCGGCCTCTCCCAGCTGAAAAGGGAAGGGAAAGGGGATGGGGGGAGGGGGAGGGGGAGGGGACAGGCAAGTGAGAGGGCCACCAGCTGTGGCCTTGGGGAGACCCCTCCCCACTACCACCTCATGGCGCCCACCATACCATTGCTTTCATTAGCAAGGTCAGCATTTATGAGCATTCAACAGAAGCCACCACCTGGTAAGTAACCCTGAACCCCACAAGACCCAAATAATGTCTGTTTGCTTTCAAAGTGTTTAAGCATTTTTAAAATGCATTGCTGTGAACATTTCATATGGGGAGAGTTCACATAAAAATCAGGATATTCAGCTCCTCTCAAATCAGAAGATTTGAGAATGTGGGTCCTCTTTAGAGGAGCCCTGTGTTCTCCCCTCCACTATGGTCCCCACACTCCCTCTGGTTTCCCCCTTGGGGCGCTTTATCCGCTTCCGCGCCTCCAATTGAATATACGTTTGGGTTTACAAGTCCTGAAGGGGCAGCCAGGCCTCTATACCACAGAGAGCAGAAAACACAAGGTCTGAGATCCCACAGGCTGAGTAATAACCAGGAGGGTTAGTGGGGCCACTGGGATGCTGGGAAACACTGTCTCCAGTGTACACACTGCTTGTCACCAGCGGGTGGAGGGGGACTTCAAGCTGAGCCTTCAAGGCTGCGATCCATGACTGCTCAGTGCCAGCTCCGCCACCTCCCCGGCAAGAGGCTGCTTCTCAGGGAGGGTAGTCCCTGGCTGGGGTGGAGGTGGCCATGAGACTTGGAAGTGAGCCAGTCCCCTGGAAAGACAGGGCTGTCTTGTTTGTGACAGTGTCCTGGCACTTAACACCTTATCCGTACAGAGGAGGCCTCGGGAGAAGGAAGCCTTTTCATGACTCTGGGAAACTAGAGGGAGGATGTGTTGGTCCTGCAATCAGGAGACCCCTCCTAGCCTTGTCCTGCTGGTGGTCCGGGGCTCACTTGGACCTTAGTCTCCTCTTCTGTCCTTCCTTCCAGCTATGGATCTGAGTGGCGTTCCGAGAAACGCCCCAGAGGCAGCACACACTGGTTTCCAGATGTCCATCCACTTCCCAGCGAGGCTGGCTGTGTGTGGGGACAGCTGGGTGGAGGGTGGAGGGCCTTGCTCCTCCAAATAAGAGAGGAAAAACTCGTGACTCAGGGGCAGGCAGAAGTTGAGTCAGCCAAGCCACAAGCTGTGGAAAGAATGAGGTTTCTCCGAGGCGTTTGCTACTTCTCGGGAAAGAAGCCCTTTCGGCGGAGAAGCTGGCTTCCAGACTGCGGGAACCCGGGTTTCAGGAAAGCAGTGGGGCTTGGGATTTTCAAGTTAGGGATTCTGGCAACCACTTCTGTGCCCAACGCCAGGAATTTTTTTGTTTTTTGGATCGTTTATTAAGTTCTGTCTACATGCCAAGCACTGTGTGCTAAACATTTTATGTTATCTTATCTCTTCCCACACTGAAACTGTCATTCCCAGCTTTCAGTTTAAGAAACTGAAATAGGCACTGAAGTATTTAAGGATGAAAACAAATGTTGCAGCAAGAGAGAGAGAAAACAAAGGAGGCAGAATATTAGCAATAGGTAAATTGGGGTCAGGTGTCTCCAATCTTTCTCTGTAAAGGGTCAAATGTTAAGTACTTTGGGCTTTGAGAGCCGGGATCTCTACGGCAACTATTGAACTTCACCGCAAAGCAAAAACAGCCATAGACAATACTTAAACAAGAGGGTTAGCGTCATGGACACTGATATGTGAATTTCCTGTAATTTTCGTGTGTTATGAAAAATTCTTTAAAAATTTTTTTCCAACCATTTAAAAAAGTTAAAAACCATTCTTAGCTCATACAAAATCAGGATGTGGGCTGAAGTTTACCAATCCCTGATCTCTGACTATTTGTTGAACTTTTCGTATAACTGTTCCGTTGGTTTGAAAGTTTTCAAAACAAAAAATTGGGAAAACAAATTAAAGAAAAACAAAGGAAACAGAGGTCCTACTGTTTAGATTGGGCAGATCCTGAAACTGACTCTCAATTTGTCCGATTCCCAAACTACTACATGCTGCATTCTTTTTAAAAAATTATTTGTATTTTATTTCAATTTATTTATTTCTTAGAGATGAGGTCTTGCTCTGTTACTCAGGCTGGAGTGCAGTGGCGCAGTCATGGCTCACTGCAGCTTCGACCTCCTGGGCTCAAGTGATCCTCTTGCCTCAGCCTCCTGAGTAACTGGGACTATGGGCCTACGCGATTGTGCCCTACGAACTTTTTAAATTTTGAGTAGAGATGTAGGGGAGGGAGGGGTCTGTCTATGTTACTCAGGCTGATCTTGAACACCTGACCTCATGATCCTCCCACCTTTACCTCCTAAAGTGCTGGAACTAAAGGCACGCACCATCACACCGGGCTAATTTTAAAAATCTTTTGTGGAGACCAGGTCTCAGTATGTTGGCCAGGCTGGTTTCAAACACCCGGGTTCAAGATCCTGCTGTCTTAGTCTCCCAAAGGTGTGAGCCACCGCGCCTGGCCTAAATGCTGTTTTCTTTTTTTTTTTTCTTTTTGAGATTGAGTCTCGCTCTGTCCGCCAGGCTGGAGTGCAGTGGCGCAATCTCCGCTCACTGCAAGCTCCGCCTCCCAGGTTCACGCCATTCTCCTGCTTCAGCCTCCTGAGTAGCTGGGACTACAGGTGCCCGCCACCACGCCCGGCTAATTTTTTATATTTTTAGTAGAGACGGGGTTTCACCATGTCAGCCAGGATGGTCTCGATCTCCTGACCTCGTGATCCACCCGCTTCGGCCTCCCAAAGTGCTGGGATTACAGGCGTGAGCCACCGCGCCCGGCCTTGCTTTCTTTATAGATACCGTAACATGCTAAAGACACTGAGTCTCAAAGTCATACAATGTGGGGCATTTTGAAAAGATTTCTACTGAAACAATTAAGAAGATTAGTTTTAAAGGAGGAAACCCAGAGATGTTTGGGAAACTGTGACTTCAGAAGAAAATCTTGAGGGCGGGCTTGCTGCAGTGGCCTTGGATTTGAAGCTGAGACTACATCAGGACTCCAGGGAACCATGAGATGGCAGCGACGACCCTGCACCCACTCACCCTGCCTGTCTGCCTGTTTATTCCTTTCTCTCTTTGCGTGTGTATGCCCTGCATTTATCATTCCAGCTGTCTGCACATCTGCTTCATGTTTACGGGCATTACTGTGTTTGTTTCCCAGCATGGATTTTTCTCCTAGAGGCTCCAACCAGGCCAAAGGAGGAAAGGAGAAATATAAGAAAACAGAAGCAGGCAGGGTGTGGTGGCTCACACCTGGAATCCCAGCACTATGGGAGGTTGAGGTGGGTGGGTCACTTCAGCCCAGGGATTTGAGACCAGTTTGGGCAACATGGTGAAACCCCGTCTCTACAAAAATACCAAAAATTAGCTGGGCATGGTGGTGCATGTTTGTAGTCCCAGCTACTCAGGAGGCTGAGAAGGGAGGATCGCTTGAGCCTGGGAGTTTGAGGCTGCAGTGAGCCGAGATCACACCACTGCACTCTAGCCTGGGCAACAGAGCAAGACCGTTATATATATATCTAAACATAAATAAAACAGAAGCGATCCTTTTTGAAAAATGCCTTCGAGGGGTGAAATAAATGTTGTATGCCAATATAATCTTGAGTGTATTAGACCCACCTAGTGTCAATGGAGTACATCCAAGAGGCTTTTGACAGCACTGGTTTGACAAAGTTCTGTCTGGGTCATTCATTCATTCATTCATTCAGCAATTACTGGATCCCTCTTTGTGCCACTACCCGGGCAGTGGATCCAGGGATGAATATGGCGCCACTTCTACCCTTGGGGAGCTCACAGTCCAGTTGGGGCAAACCCATGAACACATCGTATTTATCATGGGGAGAGAAGGCTGCCCACCCCGAGTAGAGGGCCGAGGTCCTTGCAGGAGAGAGCTGTCTTGGTTGGATGACACATCTTGGAGAACCATTTGGCATTTCAGTGTCAGTCTTTGAGGCCTGGCTGGCAAATGCCTCCTCACCTGCTGCATTTAAGGCAAGAACAGAAATTCCAGGGGCCAAGAACAAGCAAGCCAGAGGGAGAAAAAGTCCAGCACATGGTGTGGGAGAGGGCCAGGGAGGCTCTCTGGTTGTGGAATGGGGCTGGGTGCTAGTCCATGGTACTTTTTATTCTTTTAAAAATTTCTTTTATTGAGACAGGGACTCGCTCTGTTGCTCAGGCTGGCTTACAGTGGTGTAATCATAGCTCACTACAGTCTTGAACTCCTGGGTTCAAGTAATCCTCCTGCCTCAGCCTCTTGAGTAGCTGGGACTACTACTCCCAGCTAATTTTTAAAATTTTTGTTGAGATAGAGGTCTTGCTATGTTGCCTAGACTGGTCTCAAATTCCTGGCCTCAAAAAATCCTCCTGCCTCAGCCTCCCAAAGTGCTGGGATTACAGACATGAGCCACTGCACCGGACAGGTGATATTTCATTTTTAATTACTTACTGAGCTGCCCAGGGAATGCCCTACATTTTGGTCATTACCACCCAAGGCTTCATGAATCCATTTTCTTGCTGGTGAGAGCATAAATTTTTACAGCCAACCTTCATGGGGGGCAACGTGGCAACATCGATCACATTTTAAAATGCACAGACTTGGCCAGGCACAGTGGCTCACACCTGTAATTCCAGCACTTCAGGAGGCTGAGGCAGGCGGGTCACCTGAGGTCAGGAGTTCAAGACCAGCCTGGCCAACATGGCGAAACCTCGTCTCTACTAAAAATACTTAGCTGGGCAAGGGCCAGGCGCGGTGGCTCACACCTGTAATCCCAGCACTTTGGGAGGCCGGGGCGGGCGGATCATGAGGTCAAGAGTTCGAGACCAATCTGGCCAACATGGTGAAACCCTGTCTCTACTAAGAATACAAAAATTAGCTGGGCGTGGTGGTGCATGCCTGTAATCCCAGCTGCTTGGGAGGCTGAGACAGGAAAATTGCTTGACTCTGGGAGGCGCAGGTTTCAGTGAGCCGAGATCGCACCAGTGCACTCCAGCCTGGGCAACAGAACAAGACACTTCTTAAAAAGAAAAAAAAAAAAAAAAAGGTTAGCCAGGCATGAAGATGGGTGCCTGTAGTCCCAGCTACTTGGGAGGCTGAGGCAGAAGAATTGCTTGAACTCAGGAGATGGAGGTTGCGGTGAGCTGAGATCATGCCACTGCACTCCACCCTGAGTGACAGAGTGAGACTCTGTCAAAAAAAAAAAAAAAAAAAAAAGCACAGGGCTTTTTTGTCCAGCTGGTCCACTTCCAGAATTTATCCTTAAATACTCATGTCCTTGTGCAAAAGGATATAAACATTCATTCATTTATTGTGGCATTGCTTACAGTAGGGAAGTGCAGGGAACAGCCCAAACATCAATTGACAGGGGCTGGCCAAAGAAATTATGATTTGTTCGTACAATGGAATGGCTTTCCACAGTTACAGGGAATAAGGCAGGTCTTTTGTTTGTTTGTTTGTTTTGTTTTGTTTTGTTTTCTGTTTTTATTTGAGATAGAGTTTCGTTCTTGTTGCCCAGGCTGGAGTGCAATGGCGTGATCTTGACTCACCACAACCTCCGCCTTCCAGGTTCAAGCAATTCTCCTGCCTCAGCCTCCCGAGTAGCTGGGGTTACAGGCATGCACCACCACACCCGGCTAATTTTGTATTTTTAGTAGAGACAGGGTTTCCCCATGTTGAGGCTGGTCTTGAACTCCTGACCTCAGGTGATCCGCCCGCCTCGGCCTCCTAAAGTGCTGGGATTATAGGCGTGAGCCACCACACCCGGCAAGGCAGGTCTTTATGTCCTGAAATGCAAGAATTTCTAGGATATATTGAGTAAAAAAAAGTAAGGTATACAAGTGGACGTATAGTGTGAGTGTGTGTGTGTGTGTGTGTGTGTGTACTGCTGGCAGAATTAACAATAAACTGGTCCTGGGTTTACCTCCAGAAGGGAAAATGGGTGGCTTAGATGGGTGAGAGAGATATTTCCATTTACTGTATACCCTTGTGGTATTTTTGTTTGTTTGTTTGTTTTGTTGTTGCTGTTTTGTGTGTGCGTTTTTTCGTGTTTTTTTTTTTTTTTGAGACTGATTCGTGCTCTGTTGCCTTGGTTGGAGTGCAGTGGTGTGATCGTGGCTCACTGCAACCTCTACCACCTGGACCCAAGTGATCCTCCCACCTCAGCCTCCCAAGTAGCTGGGATTACAGGTGCATACCACCACACCTGGCTAATTTTTGTATTTTTAGTAGATTCAGAGTTTCACCATGTTGTCCTGGCTAGTCTGGAACTCTTGGGCTCAAGAGATCTGCCCGCCTCAGCCTCCCAAAGTGCTGGGATTGCACGTGTGAGCCACTATGCCTGGCACCCTTGTGGTATTCACGCCCTGGTATAGTTCTCTTCCACATGGAATAGGATTAACCCATGTAACCAACAGGGTACTGTGGAAATGACAGAGCACAGCTTCCAGGGCTAGGTCACAAAGAACATCATGGCCTCTGCCTTGCTTCCCAGGATCACTCACTCCAGGGGAAGCTGGCTGCTGAGTCATGAAGAGGTCCGTGCAGCCCTACGGAGAGGCCCATGGGAGACACTGAGGCCTCCAGCCAATAGCTACCAACCCCTTGCTGGAGGTGAGGAAGCCTCTTGGAAGACTGTTCAGCCCCAGAAAGCCTTGAGGTGATTGTGGCTCAGACCAACATCTTAGCTGCAACCTCATGGGAGACCTTGAGCCAGAGCCATCCAGCTAGGTCATTCCCTGGCTCCTGCCCCACAGAAGCCCTATGATGCCGTAAATGTGTTTTGTTTCGAGCCACCAACTAGTTTTTTTTTTTTCTTTTTAGAGACAGGGTCTTGCTCTGTCACCCAGGATGGAATGTAGTGGTACAATCATAGCTCACCTGCAGTCTCGAAATCTTGGGTTCAAGTGATCCTCCCACCTCAGCTTCCTGAGTAGCTGGGATGACAGGTCCATGCCCCTACACCTGGCTGATTTTATTTTTTGTAGAGACAAGTTCTTGCTATGTTGCCCAGGCTTCAAGACACTACATTTTGAGGTGATTTGTTAGGCAGCAACAGATAACTCATGTTCTGTCTTTTGAATTTTGTACCTTTGGCATTTGTGCATCCTAACAGTGGTGGTGATGATGACGATCATAACAATAACCTAATACACACCATGACCTTGTGTGACTGATAATTTGGGAATATTAAAATTGGGTAGACGTGGGCTGGAGAGATGGGATCCACTGCAAGGGCAATGAGCCCTGCCCTCCGCAGGGACTGCACCTGAGTATTCAGAGAAGTGGAGGAGGGGCCTGACTTCCAGATGTGTGTGTGCTGCGGGCACCTGTACAGGCAATGAAAAACTCTTAGGTGCAAGGTTTGCATACTGGCTGCCTGCAGGTCCCACAGTTCCGTTTTGCTCGGCTAGCATGCTAGTTTTAAAAAATCTAAACTTTGGCCCGGCACGGTGGCTCAAGCCCGTAATCCTAACACTTCGGGGGGCCGAGGCGGGTGGATCACCTGAGGTCAGGAGTTCAAGACCAGCCTGGCTAACATGGTAAAACCCTTTTCTTTTCTTTTCTTTTCTTTTTTTTTTCTTTTCTTTTCTTTTTCTTTTTCTTTTTCTTTCTTTTTTTTTTTTTTTTTGAGACAGAGTCTCACCCTGTCACCCAGGCTGGAGTGTAATGGTTCAGTCTCGGCTCACTGAAACCTCTGCCTCTGAGCTCAAGCGATTCTCCTGCCTCAGCCTCCCTAGTAGCTGGGATTACAGGCATGCAGCACTATGCCTGGCTAAGTTTTTGTATCTTTAGTAGAGATGGGGTTTCACCAGGTTGGTCAGGCTGGTCTCGAACTCCTGATCTCGTGATCTGCCCGCCTCGGCCTCCCAAAGTGCTGGGATTACAGGTGTGAGCCACCGCACCTGGCCTGAAACCCCATTTGCACTAAAAATACATAAAATCAGCTGGGCGTGGTGGTGTGCGCCTGTAACCCCAGCTACTCAAGGGGCTGAGACAGGAGAATTGCTTGAACCCAGGAGGCAGAGGTTACAGTGAGCCGACATCATGCCATTGCACTCCAGCTTGGGCAACAAGAGCAAACCTCCGTCTCAAAAAAAAAAAAAAAAAAAAAATTCTGAACTTGACATTCACCAGAATTGCTAAAATGATGTTGACAATATCATGTGTGGACAAGGATACAGAGTAGCTGTACTCTCAACATTGCTGAGAGAAGTATACACTGGGACAACCACTTTGGAAAGCCATTTGGTTGTGTCTTTGAATGCTGAGCATTCACTATCTTATGGCCCAGAAATTGTTCTCCTAAGTAAGTATCCAAGTGAAATGAGGACACATGTTCACCAAAATACATGTGCAAGAATGTTTGTAAGAGCTTTATTTGTAGTAGCCCCAAACTGAATGCCCATCAATAGTAATAATGAGTAAATAAATAGTGCTATATTCTCACAATTGAATACGCCTCAGCAATTAAAAGAATGCTGCTAGGCCAGGCGCGATGGCTCACGCCTGTAATCCCAGTGCTTTGGGAGGCCAACGCAGGTGGATCACCTGAGGTCAGGAGTTCAAGACCAGCCTGGCCAACATGGTAAAACCCTGCCTCTACTAAAAATATACAAATTAGCCAGGGGTGGTGGTGCACAACTGTAATCCCAGCTACTCGGGAGGCTGAGGCAGGAGAATTGCTTGAACCTGGGAGGCGAAGTTTGCATGCAGTGAGCCGAGATTGCACCATTGCACTCCAGCCTGGGTGACAGAGTGAGACTTTGTCAAAAAAAAAAAAAAAAAAAAAAAATGCTGCTACACAAAAGAGCATGAATGAATCTCAGAGCTAATGTTCAGTGAGAGAAGCCAGACCCAGAAGAGTACGTTCTGTATTACTTGAAGTTCAAAAAAAGCAAAACCAACTGATGGTGAGAGAAATCAGAATAGTGGGCCGGTTGTGGTGTCTGGTACCTGTAATTCCAGCGCTTTGGGAGGCTGAGGTGGGATGATCACTTGAGCCCAAGAGATCGAGACTAGCCTGGGCGACATAGCAAGACTCCCGTCTCTACAAAAAAAAAAAAAAAAAAAATACATTACACACACACGAAAGAGGCTGGGCACAGTGGCTGACACCTGTAATCTTAGCACTTCGGGAGGCCTAGGTGGGAGGATTACCTGAGGTCAGGAGTTTGAGACCAGCCTGACCAACATGGAGAAACTGCTGTCTCTACTAAAAATACAAAATTAGCTGGGCATGGTGGCCCATGCCTGTAATCCCAGCTACTCAAGAGGCAGAGGCAGGAGAATAGCTTGAACCTGGGAGGCAGAGGTTGTGGTGAGCCAAGATCACGCCATTGCGCTCCAGCCTGGGCAACAAGAGTGAAACTCCATCTCAAAAAAAAGAAAGAAAGGAGGGAAGGGAAGGGGAAGGGGAAGGGGAAGGGGGAAGGAAGGAAGGAAGGAAAGAAGAAAGGAAGGAAGGAAGGAACTAGAATAGTGCTTACCTCAGAAGGGTCTGGTATTGACTGGGAGAGAATAGAAGGGAGCCCTTTGAGGTGCTGAACATGTTGTACATGATTTTGTATCTTGATCCTCTGATGATTCTAGGTGTGTATGTTTATGTGTAAAAAATTATCAAACTGTACACATAAGATTTGTACACTTTATTGTATGGATATTATACCTCAAGAAAATAAAATAGGATAAAAGCTCCTCTCCCTAAAAAGCTGAGCTTGAGTTCTCTTAGAGGACGTGCCCATCCTGCTTCCGCACAGCTCCCTGCTGCCTGCTGTCACCCCGCTTGGCTGCCCTCCCTGGGGCCTCTGGAGGCTGACAAGTTTGCCTTGCGTTTTCGGTTCCTGCAGGAGGTGCCCTTTCATGATGTTTCCTCTTTTTCTCCAAACAGGGGCCTGGGTGCCTTTTCCAGAGTGCCCCTGGTGTTGGGGTTGGGGTGGGCAGCTTGGGACAAAGGAGGGCATGCATAACTGGGCTTTTCACCCCCACATTGTACACTGTCCCCATACTGCGGTGGCAGCCAATGAAAATGCACAGCTCACTCTTCTGCTGTAGGAGCGTGGTTGACTGACAGCCCCACGTGCTCTCTTTGGTGACCTACCCCTGCATTCGTGCCAGCGCCCAACTTCCTCCAGGCTGCTCCCAGGCAATGTCTGAGCATGATGGGTGCTGAGACTGGTCCATCTATGTGAGATGTGGGACCTTGGGCTACCTTGGCTCAGAGATTCCCCACTGGCCTGATAGACACTTTCTTGGAACTGTACTGCAGTTTGAGACTCTTCTTTCTTTCTCCTGGTGTCAGGCTGTCAAAGTCATCTGAAGGGTCTCTCCATCTTTTCTGAATACTTCTTCTTTATCCTTCACTGATGTCCTCAAGTCAGTCTACATATCTGATCCTGTCTTGGTGTCTGCTTCTAGGAAGACCTTGACTAAGACACAGACACCAGTGGTGCCCTTCTCCCACCACTCAAGACTCCAGTCTCTAGCCAGCTTTTAAGCCTCTAGATTCCCCACCTTTGTTCTTCCCCACTTTGCTTTCTGTCTCCCCAGCCCTCACTGTCTCCTCTTCAGTTGAGGTGATGAGAGAGCTTTCATACATTTTCTTTTCACATCTTAGGGATGTTTTCTTGAGACGTAAAAATCACCATCTTTTTCATGATGCATTTTATTCCTGTTTCTTAAGACAAACTCCAGCAGCATCTTCATGAACGCCCCATAAAACCTTCTTGCTTACAATCCTTGGAAGACTGAAGCAGGGAAATCTTTTATTCTGAGAAAATGGATAAAGAGAGCAAACTTCTGTGTTGGGAGCAAATGTCCCCATGATTATACCATTCTCCAGGAGGTGAAGGTAAACACTTCCACAATGAATGGAAAAAAAGGCCTCAAATCAATCATCTGAGTTTCCGCCTTAAAAAATGGGATAAAAAAGAACAAATTAAGCCCAAAGTATTTAGAAGAAAGGAAATAATAAAAATTGGAGTAGAAATCAATAAAATAGGAAAACTGAAAAAGAACAAAGAAATCCCAAATCAGGATTTTTGAGATTAATAAAATTGATATACCTCTACTTGGACTGATGAAGAAAAAAGAGAGAAAACAAAAATTACTAATATCAGGAATGAAAGAGGGAATATCACTACAGACCCTACAGACATTAAAAAAAATAAAGAAATACTATGAGTAAATCTATGTCCATGAATTTGACAACTTAGATGAAATGAACCAATTCCTTGAAAAATACAAACCATTAAGACTTTCTTAAGAAACAAGAGATACCTTGAAAAACATTATAACTATTAAAGAAGTTTATTTTGTATGGAGAAGTCATACAACAACAACAACAAAGAGCTCCATGCCAGGTGGTCTCACTGGTGAATGCTATCAAACATTAAAGGACTAAATTAACAACGATGCTACAAAATTTCTTCCAGAAAATTTTATGAGACCAGCATTACCCTAATGCCAAAGCCAGAACGAGACAGTACAAGAAAAGAAAACTACAGACCAACATCCTTCATAAACTTAGATGCAAAAATCCTCAACAAAATATTAGCATAGTAAATCTAGCAATATTTTAAAAGATAACACAAGGTGACCAAGTTGGAATTCAAGGCTGATTCAACATTTTAAATAATCAATTAAGGTAATTCACCATATCAATAGGATAAACATTGTTCTAGAAGTCTTAGCTGGTGCAATAAAGCAAGAAAAAGAAATAAAAGGCATACAAGTCAGAAAGAAATAAATTTTTCTTTATTCTCATATGATTTGCTGGTCTGCATAGAAAATCTCAAGGTATTTACAAGAACTTCCCAGAACTAATAAGTGAGCTTAGCAAGTTCACAAGAACAAGGTCAATATACAAAACCCAATTATATTTCTATATGTAGCAATAAAAAATTGAGAATAAAAAATTTAAAAACAGTACCATCTACAATAGCACCAAAAGATGGAATGCTTTGATATAAGTATAACAAAATACATGCAGGATTTGTATGCTGAAAACTATAAAACATGAACTAAAGAAATCAAATAATTCAACTCTGACCCAGAGAAGAGAAAAAAATAAAAAATAATAGAGAAATCAAAGAAAACTTAAATAAACGTAGACATATAATACATATGTGGATTGGAAAACTTGATATTGTTAAAATTCCACTTCCCCTAACTTGGTGTATATACATTCAACACAATCCTGATAAAAAGTGTAGCAGGTTTTTGGGTTTTTTTTCAGATATTGACAAAGTGACTCTAAAATTTATGGGAGACCAGGTGCGGTGGCTCACATCTGTAACCCAACATTTTGGGTGACCGAGGCAGGCAGATTGCTTGAGCCCAGGAGTTCAAGACCAGCTTTGGCACTATAGGGAGACCTCTGTCTCTACAGAAATTACAAAAATTAGCCTGGCATGGTGACACATGTCTATAGTTGCTTGAACCTGGGAGGCAGAGGTTCCAGTGAGCCGAGATGGTGCCACTATATTCTAGCAGCCTGGGTGATGTAGGTATATGAATGACAAATAAAGGCATGAAAAATGCTCAAAATCATTAGACATTAGGAAAATGCAAATTAAAATCACAATGAGATACTATTATACTACATACCTATCTGAATGGCTATAAAAACCAAACCAAACCCATAATGCGAATTCCAAGTTCTGGACAGTATGCAAGGCAACTGTATCTTTCATACATTGCTACTAGGAACACAATAGGACACAACCACTTCAGAGACAGTTTGTCAATTTCTTACAAAGTTAAACCTACTCTCCCCAGATAATTCAGCAATCTCACATCTAGATGGTTACTGAAGATAAATAAAAACTTCCGTTCACACAAAAAATCCTGTTAACCAATGCTTATAATAACTTTATGGCTAAAAAACAAAAATTAGGCCAGGCGCTGTGGCTCATGCCTATCATCCCAGCACTTTGGGAGGCTGAAGGAGGTGGATCACCTGAGGTCAGGATTCGGGACCAACCAACCTGGCCAACGTGGTGAAACTCCGTCTCTACTAAAAATACAAAAGTCAGGCAAGCACGGTGGCACATGCCTGTAATCCCAGCTACTAGGGAGGCTGAGGCAGGAGAATCATTTGAACCCAGGAGGCAGAGGTTGCCATAAGCCAAGATCATGCCACTGCACTCCAGCCTGGGCAAAAAAACAAAACAAAACAAAAAAACCCCACAAAAATTGGAAATGACCCAAATAGCCTTCAAGTGTGGAATAGATGAATAAAATATGTTATCTAAACAATGAAATAAAAAGGACCTCAACCATAATAAGAAACAAACTACTGACCCAGCAATAAGAATGAATCTCAAATACAGTATGCTAAGAGAAAAACTGTCAGACTCCAAGGGCTACATATTCTATGTTACCATTTCTATGGCATTCTCAAAAGGCAGAACCGTCAGGATGGATGACTGATCAGCAGTAGCTTCTCTTTAGGAGTAGAGTAGCCACAAGGGGTAGCATGGGGACAGTTTGGGATGATGGAAAACTCTTTTGTATTTTGGTTTTGGGAGTTGTAAACCAAACATAAAATTCAAAGGCCCCCTAACAGTCTAAATGGGCCCCTCCTCTCAGCCAGGACACTCCAAAATTAACCTGAAAAACGGGTTCAGGCCATGATGAGAGGCCTCATTATACCCTCCTCCCTCTTGGAATTCAGGAAAAGCTGACCAGCATTTATTAGGTTGCTACAAAAGTAATTGTGTTTTTTGCCATTAAAGGTCATGGCAAATTACTTTTGTACCAACTTAATAGCATCAACACAGACCTTAAGTGTGCTAAGAAACATTTACGATCTCTTTTCTCCAAAGCCTGCTACCTGGAGGCTTCATCTGCATGATAAAACTTTGATCTTGACCACCCCTTTTTGTAATCCAGACATTGCTTTCTATTGATAATAACTCAACCAATTGCAAATCAGACAATTTAAAAATCTACCTATAACCTCGAGTCCCCCTACTTTCAGTTGTCCCACTTTTCTGGACTGAACCGATGTATATCCTGCATGATGTCTCTTGTCTCCTTAAAATGTTCAAAACTAGGCTGGGCCCTGAACATCCTAGACACATATTCTCAAGACCTCCTGAGGGCTGTGTCACAGGCCACTGGCCACACATATGTGACTCAGAATAAATCTCTTAAAATATTTTACAGAGTTTGACTCTTTTTAAAAATTCTTTTGAGATGAAGTCTTGCTCTGTCACCCAGGCCTGGAGTAGAGTGGCACGATCTCGGCTCACTGCAACCTCTGCCTCCCTGGCTCCAGTGATTCTCCTGCCTCAGCCTCCTGAGGAGCTGGGATTACAGGCTCATACCACCACACCCAGCTAATTTTTTATATTTTTAGTAGACATGGGGTCTCATCATGTTGGCCAGGCTGGTCTCAAACTCCTGTCCTCAAGTGATCCCCCTGCTTTGGCCTGTCTAAGTGCTGATAGAGGTGTGAGCCACCGCACCCGGTCATTTGACTCTTTTTGTTGACAGAGTAGTTACACTACTTTATGTATTTGCCAAAACAAATAGAATTGTACACTAAAGAATTACATTTAATGTAAATTTTAAAAATTTTAAAGCAAATATTAGTAAGATGTATAATGTTGTCATTTGTAATTGAAATTCTCATAGCATATACAGCATTTCCCACATTTGTTCTTTACATGGTTGCTGATTAATTGGGATTTGTGTGTGTGTGTGTATGTGCACATGTTTCAAAAGTTTAATGTGTTAGGATTTTGTATTTTATTTTTAGTATTTGAGGTTTTTTTTTTAAAATTTCAATCATTTTTGGGGAACGAGGGGTGTTTGGTTACATGGATAAGTTATTTGGTGTGATTTCTGAGATTTTGGTTCACCTTTCACCCAAGCCGTGTACACTGTACCCAATGTGTAGTCTTTTATCCCTCACCCCCATCCCGCTCTTTCCCATGAGTCCCCAAAGTCCACTGAATTATTCTTATGCCTTTGTAAGCTCATAGCTTTGCTCCCACTTATGAATGAGAACATATGATTGCTTTTCCATTCTTGAATTACGCCACTTTGAATAATGGCCGAGCGCAGTGGCTGACGCCTATAATCCCAGCGCTTTGGGAGGCCAAGGCGGGCGGATCACGAGGTCAAGAAATCGAGACCATTCTGGCCAACATGGTGAAACCCCTCTCTACTAAAAATACAAAATTAGCAGGGCGTGGTTGCGCGCACCTGTAATCCCAGCTATTTGGTAGGCTAAGGCAGGAGAATCGCTTGAATCCGGGAGGCGGAGGTTGCAGTGAGTCGAGATCGCACCACTGCACTCCAGCCCAGAGACAGAGCAAGACTCCGTCTCAAAAAAAAAAAAAAAAAAGAATAAAAGAATAATGGTCTCCAATTCCATCCAGGTTGCTGGGAATGCCATTATTTCATTCAATGTGTTAGAATTTTAAGACTGGCAAGGCCTTGGAGTTGGGGTTTGGTGGCCATCTAGGCATGAATGAAGGTCACACTGGAAAACTTCCAAGTTACCTATTGTTACAAGAGGGGAAAAAAAAGCAAGCACAAGGCCGGGCACAGTGGCTCATGCCTGTAATGCCAGCACTTTGGGAGGCCGAGGTGGGCAGATCATGAGGTCAGGAGTTCAACCAACCTGGCCAACATAGTGAAACTCCATCTCTACTAAAATTACAAATATTAGCTGGGCATGGTGGCGAGCACCTGTGGTCCCAGCTACTCGGGAGGCTGAGGCAGGAGAATTGCTTGAACCCAGAAGGCAGAGGTTGCGGTGAGCTGAGATAGCGCCACTGCACTCCAGCCTGGTGACAGAGTGAGACTCCGTGTAAAAAAAAAAAAAAAAAAAAAGAAGCACAGTCTTTAATTGTCTGAACCTCTCTCCTAATATATTTTTGGGCGAGTTCCTCTAATGCCCTCCTAAGGGATTCTTCAGCTTTCCTGCGACATTGGGGGTCAGAACTTCCCTTCTCTTTTCTGAAGCCACAAGAGGGAACTTCCTGGTTAAGAAGGCAGAGGAGGAAGCTCAACCTCGGAGCCTCCCTCCTCTAAACCTTCCCAAACAGGACCCTGAATAAGTAAAAACAAGTAAATCACCAAATCAAAGACAAAAACAAAAACACATAAACCACCCAAACAATAAAACTCCCAAACCTTTTATAGCAAAAGAAATAAAATGAAACTGGAAAAAACAAACCAAACAAGAAACAACTCAGGCACAGAAATTGCCCTGCAAAGCGAGGGCAAACTATCCTACTAAAAATCTTTCAAAAGGGGCAACTAGAATGAAGAGAAACAAGATTCCAGAAATGGGCCTGGTTCTCTTTTCTTTTCCCTTGTTAAACTTTTTGTTGTTTTTGAGATGGAGTCTCACTCTGTCACCCAGGCTGGAGTTCAGTGGCACGATCTCAGCTCACTGCAAGCTCCATCTTGCGGGGTTCACGTCGTTCTCCTGCCTCAGCCTCCCGAGTAGCTGGGACTACAGGTGCCTGCCACCATGCCTGGCTAGTTCTTTATTTTTAGTAGACACAGAGTTTCACCGTGGTCTCGATCTCCTGACTTCGTGATTCGCCCGCCTCGGCCTCCCAAACTGCTGAGATTACAGGCATGAGCCACTGTGCCTGGCCTCTTTTTTAAACCTTTTCTTAAAGAGGTGGGGTCTCACTCTGTTGCCCTGGCTGGAGTGCTGTGGTGCAGTCGTGGTTGAGTCCTGGGCTCAAGGAATCTTCCTGACTTAAATTCCCGAGTAGCTGGTACTACAGGCACATACCATACCTAGCTAATTTTTAATATTTTGTAGAGATGAGGTCTCATTATGTTACCCAGGGTGGTCTCAAACTCCTGGGCTCAAGCAGTCCTTCCACCCCGGCCTCCCAAATTGTTGGGACTCCCTCCCAAGTAACTGGGACCATACCTGTGTGCCGCCACGCCCAGCTAATTTTATTATTATTTTTTGTAGAGATAGGATCTCACTATCTTGCCCAGGCTGGTCTTGAATTCCTGGGCTCAAGAGATCCTCCCACCTCGGCCTCCCAAAGTGTTGAGACTGCAAGCATGAGCCACTGCACTTGCCTAAGCCTAGTTCTTAACACGGCCCCCACCTCTCACCTCCAGCCTGGGCAATAGAGCAAGACTTGGTCTCAATAAATAAATAAATAAATAAATAAATAAAACACTTGTTCTAAACAAACAACAGAAAAAACAACAGCAACAAAGACTCCTCAGAGGTTTCATCAAATTAAATTGCACAGTTTAAAAAACCAGATGAAACAACAGTCCCCAAAGGCTTATCGTGAATTCCCTGCCTTCACCTCTCCTTTCCTCTTGTCCCTGAGGCAGGCACTGTTATTTCTTTTAGCTATTTCATTTTAGTCATCTAGGGTTTTTAAAAGCCTGGAGTCTGCCTCGGACAGGACTGAGGGTTTCTGAGCATCTGGAGGCCCAGGGGACTGGGCATGAAGTGAAAGACAACAGCAGCTTCTTCAAGGTAGAGATGGGCAGAGCTTCGAGTGGATGAATTAACGCCTGTAGACTAAGGCAGCATACACACATAGCAACCATGCGTAAGGATCAGTTACTCTTATTACTGTTTCCTGCATTGCGGTCAGGGTGTGATTTTGGAATATCTATATCCTGTTTAAGAAAGTGAATGCCGGCCGGAGGCAGTGGCTCATGCCTGTAATCCCAGCACTTTGGGAGGCCAAGGCGGGTGGATCACCTGAGGTCAGGAGTTCAAGACCAGCCTGGCCAACATGGTGAAACCCCGTCTCTACTAAAAATACAAAAAATTAGCTGGGCATGGTGGCGGGCTCCTGTAATCCTAGCTACTAGAGAGGCTGAGGCAAGAGAATTGCTTGAACCCGGGAGGCAGAGGTTGCAGTGAGCTGATATTGCACCATTGCACTCCAACCTGGGCAACAAGAACAAAACTCCGTCTTAAAAAAAAAAAAAAAAAAGTGAATCCCAGGCTGGGCATGGTGGTGCACACCTGTAATACCAGCACTTTGGAAGGCTGAGGCAGGTGGATCACCTGAGGTCAGGAGTTTGAGACCAGCCTGACCAACATGGTGAAACTCTGTCTCTACTAAAAATACAAAAAAAATTAGCCAGGCATGGTGGCACTATGCCTGTAATCCCAGCTACTCAAGAGGCTGAGGCGGGAGAACTGCTTGAACCCAGGAGAAAGAGGTTGCAGTGAGCTGAGATCCTACCATTGTACTCCAGACTGGGCAACAAGAGCGAAACTCCATCTAAAAAAAAAAAAAAAAAAAAAAAGTGGATCCCTTGTTTCCTTTCTCTGGTATTAAGACTGCCCTGATTTCCCTGTTCTACCTCACATCCCCTACATCAGCATCAGACTCACACAGGACCCCTGGCTCTCGCTAGTGTCAATCAGAGGCAGGGTTTCACCTTGTCAAAGGCTCTTTGAATATCTGGAGTTCAAATCTCTTTACTCAATTTACATATTCCTGAATTAATCCCATAATGCATAGAACTGACTTTCTCAATGGTCAGTGTCTCATCAAACTCGAGTTCAGCAGGTATTTATTCTCTTTCGGTTTGAGACATTACTCAGTTCTAAGCTCAGAGAGATTTCTTTTCAAGGTCATTGCATACGGTTGAGCAAGTTGGTCACTGCACAAACATGCCCAGCAGAGGTGAGAGCACTGAAAGGCAGCCTTCACTCCACTTGGCAAGCTGCGTCTCCTAGGCTGCACGAGCTGGATGCACTTCTCACTGTTTTCACACACTCCCAAAGCATCCATGCTCTTTCGTGTTCCTGCTCTATCTCTTGGCACGATACAATTTCTCTCTGTGGTTTTGGCTCCCTGGAGGCTATCAGGCCCGGGGACAGGGAGTTGGGCTCCGTTCCCATTGTGCACACCCACAGTAGTGGCTCAATACAGTTTTTGGCTGATTTGGGTTGAATCTTTCTTTAGGGGTGAAGGAAATCAAAATATTTCACCCCAAAATACACTTCTTTGACATATTCTCAGATGGCTGTTCAGAGGGCCTGTGAACAGAAGTGGCAAAGCTGTCTTTTACGTGGGAGATTTGCATCTGTAGAAAAAAACATCTGCATTGATGTAGCCAGGTTTTCTCTGAGTCTCTTCCCTGTCCAGATCTAGGAAAGAATCTGACACCTTTAAAAATCTTTAGGAAACACCATCTATTCTCTTTGAGGGCTGCTACCTGGGAGGCTTCATCTCCATAACAAGCCCCGCTGTGCTAGCCAGGACTCCTTCCCCTCCAATTCCGCCCTGCCGCTATAACCTGATCTGCTGCCATAACCCGTTTTTGGACGTGCTCTGAGCGCCCCCTCCGCCCGTTCTTTCTGTAACCCCAACATGGCATATAAGCTTCTGTACAGCACGGGGGTTAGGGTAATCACTCTGTGGTTCTCCGCATGCATGTTAATACATGTGCCTGCCTTTTCTCTAATCAATCTGCCTTGTTCAGTTGATTTTCCAGCAAACCTTCAGAAGAAGGAGAAATTGTCTCTTGGCCCTTACAGTTTTGGCACTGTGAGCAGGAGACCGACCGCATTCTGCTCTCCTGGGAGCCGCAGTGAAGGAAACTCAGGACCTGACAAACTGGCAGAAGGGTAAGAATTTCTTTCTTTCTTTTTTTTTGAGACGGAGTCTCGCTCTGTCGCCCAGACTGGAGTGCAGTGGCCGGATCTCAACTCACTGCAAGCTCCGCCTCCTGGGTTTACGCCATTCTCCTGCCTCAGCCTCCTGAGCAGCCGGGACCACAGGCGCCCGCCACCTCACCCGGCTAGTTTTTTGTATTTTTTAGTAGAGACGGGGTTTCACCGTGTTAGCCAGGATGGTCTCGATCTCCTGACCTCATGATCCGCCCGTCTCGGCCTCCCAAAGTGCTGGGATTACAGGCTTGAGCCACCGCACCCGCCCAGAAGGGTAAGAATTTCTTACCAGCCGGGCTCCCAGCCTCTCTCTCTGTAAAATCCAGTCAAGCAAATAGTAAAAATTACTGTCATTTTTCCCTCTGCAAAATTTGATTGATGGGAGAAAAGGATTTGTGTGACTAGTCTTGGATGTGGTGACTCTGGTGTACTTTTTGGTAGGAATATTAATATTGTTTGATCTTTTTTCCTCCCAGAAATAGTCCTTTCCTTTGTTTTTGTCTTTTTGTGTTGCTCTGTCATAACAAGGGGTTCCATAGTGTCACTGGAAAGCAGTCCTGATCCAGACCCCAAGAGAGGATTATTGGATCTCACGCAAGAAATAATTCAAGACGAATCCATAGAGTAAAGTGAAAGTAAAGTTATTAAGAAAGTAAAGGAATAAGGCTGGGAGCAGTGGCTCATGCCTGTAATCCCAGCACTTTGGGAGGCGGGTGGGTCACTTGAGGCCAGGAGTTCAAGATCAGCCTGGCCAACATGGTGACCCCATCTGTACTAAAACTACAAAAATTAGCCGGGCGTGGTGGCAGGTGCCTGTAATCCTAGCTACTTAGGAGGCTGAGGCAGGAGAATCGCTCGAACCTGGGAGGTAGAGGTTGCAGTGAGCTGAGATCACACCAGTGCACTCCATCCTGGGTGACAAGAGCGAAACTCTGTCTCAAAAAAAAAAAAAAAAAAAAGGAAGAAAGAAAAAGAAAGTCAAGGAAGAAAGAATGGTTACTTCATAGGCAGGGCAGTTCAGAGGGCTGCTGGCTACCTATTTTGATGGTTATTTCTTGATTATATGCTAAACAAGGGATGGATTATTCATGAATTTTCTGGGAAAGGCCTGGGCAATTCCAGAGCTGAGAGCTCCTCCCCTTTTTAGACCATGTAGGGTAACTTCCTGACGTTGCCATGGCATCTGTAAACCATCATGGTGCTGGTGGGAGTGTCTTTTAGCATGCTAATGCATTATACCTAGCGTATAATGAGCAGTGAGGAAGACCAGAGGTCACCTTCATGCCGTCTTGGTTTTGTTGGATTTGGCCACTTCTTTACTGCATGCTGGTGTTTTGTTTTGTTTTTGAGATGGAGTCTCGCTCTGTGGCCCAGGCTGGAGTGCAATGGCGTAATCTCGGCTCACTGCAACCTCCGCCTCCCAGGTTCAAGCGATTCTCCTGCCTCAGCCTCCCAAGTAGCTGGGATTACAGGCGCCCACCACTATGCCCAGCTGATTTTTGTAGCTTTAGTAGGGACAGGGTTTTACCATGTTGATCAGGCGGGTCTCGAACTCCTGACCTCAGGTGATCCGCCCGCCTTGGCCTCCCAAAGTGCTGGGATTACAGGCGTGAGCCACTGTGCCTGGCCTGCATGCTGTTTTGTCAGCAAGGTCTTTGTGACCTGTATCTTATGCCGACCTACTATCTCATCCTGTGACTAAGAATGCCTTAACCTCCTGGGAATGCAGCCCAGTAGGTCTCAACCTTATTTTACCCAGAGTCTATTCAAGATGGAGTCACTCTTGTTCAAATGTCTCTCTGCCAATGTGGGGGACATGGGGCAGAACCCTCTCAAGCTCATTGTTCCAGCCAGCCCTGCAGACTGGTCAGTTTGTTGTTCTGGTCGGACTGGAATATAAACTTCACTGTGGGTCCCCAACATAAAAACCAGATGAGGTTCCTTCTCATCTTTTTTTTTTTTTTTTTTTGTTTCTTTTTGAGACGGAGTCCTGCTCTGCCGCCCAGGCTGGAGTGCAGTGGCCGGATCTCAGCTCACTGCAAGCTCCGCCTCCCGGGTTTACGCCATTCTCCTGGCTCAGCCTCCCAAGTAGCTGGGACTACAGGCGCCCACCACCTCGCCCGGCTAGTTTTTTGTATTTTTCAGTAGAGACGGGGTTTCCCCGTGTTAGCCAGGATGGTCTCGATCTCCTGACCTTGTGATCCGCCCGTCTCGGCCTCCCAAAGTGCTGGGATTACAGGCTTGAGCCACCACGCCCGGCCTTTTTTTTTTTTTTTGAGACGGAGTCTCGCTGTGCTCCCAGGCTGGAGTGCAGTGGCGTGATCTCGGCTCACTGCAAGCTCCGCCTCCCGGGTTCACGCCATTCTCCCGCCTCAGCCTCCCAAGTAGCTGAGACTACAGGCGCCCGCCACCACGCCCGGCTAGTTTTTTGTATTTTTAGTAGAGACGGGGTTTCACCATGTTAGCCAGGATAGTCTCGATCTCCTGACCTCGTGATCCACCCGCCTCGGCCTCCCAAAGTGCTGGGATTACAGGCTTGAGCCACCGCGCCCGGCCCCCTTCTCATCTTGATTTATGTTCTTGAGAGCTTGACTTGTGACCAAATGGGAACACTCTCTTGTCTCTGCCACTGGGGACTGATATTCATAGATCATGTCAGGTGGCCAGTCTGACAATGGCTGGAAGTACAAGACATGTAAGATTTTAAGCAGCACATACCTTGTTCTGAGTGTATCAATCTCTCAGGAAAGTTTATCGTAAGAGATCCCAGCATTGCTGGGCACAGTGGCCCATGCCTGTAATTCTAGCACTTTGGGAGGTGGAGGCAGGCAGATCACTGGAGGCCAGGAGTTTGAGACCAGCCTGGCCAACATAGTGAAACCCCGTTTCTACTAAAAATACAAAAATTAGCTGGGCTTGGTAGTGCACGCCTGTGATCCTAGCTACATGGGAGGCTGAGGGATGAGAATCACTTGAAACTGGGAGGTGGAGGCTGCAGTGAGCTGAGATTGAGCTACCGCACTCCAGCCCGGGTGACAGAGGGAGACCCTGTTCCCCCCCACTCTCCCCCACCCCCCAAAAAAGAGATCCCATCCCTAGGTGGCTTCTGTTGTCTCAACCCTTGTTGCTTCATTAGTCCTGCGAAAATCCAATCCCAGGAGGGCCTGCCTGGTTTCACAGACTAACGAGTTTGTGACTGGTGGCTCTCCACAAATTTGTGGGTTACTGGAGGCATCTTACGTGCAAACACCATCCTTAACCATCTGTGGTAACAAGAGTCTTTTGTGGTTACGTATGGTGGCTCATGCCTGTAATCCCAGCACTTTGGATGGCAGAGGTGGGAGGATCACTTGAGGCCAGGAGTTTGAGACTAGCCTGAGCAACATAGCAAGATCCTGTCTCTACAAAATATAAAGAAAATTAGCCAGGCATAGTGGTACACACTTGTGGCCTCAGCTACTTGGAAGGCTTAGGTGGGAGGATCACTTAAGCCCTGGAGTTTGAGACTACAGTGAGCTATGATCATGCCACTGTATTCCAGCCTGATGACAGAATAAGATGCTGTCTCAAAGGAAAAAAAAAAAGAGAAAAAAAAGCCTTTTTCTATCTTAGACTATTCCTAGGAGTGAATTGTTTTGGAGGAAATCTTTGATATTGCCTTCTCCAGGAAACATCTTGTTTTAAACCTAAAAAATCACACCCCCGTGTTTCCATGAAGAGGCTATTGAATTGAGTCACTATTGGAACAAGTACACCCTTGGAAATTCTCATTAGTGGCCAAAGGTGAATCCTTTCAATGAGAAAAACTCCTAAATCTTAAAAAAAAATTAGAGATCTCTCATTCTAAACAACGGCTTTATTTGTATTTATGGGAAGATTAAACGAAAGAAAGACACATATAGTGTCATGGCTAGCCTTAGCAACTCTCAGCTAAATGAAAGAGTAAAAAATCTCACTTTGAAAACAAAGTTATAATCCTTTGTCTGCTAAACCGCCCACTGTGGGTCCCCTGTGGGACTCACAGTGAAGGCTGATCCACCTTGTAGCTTAGCTAAAATTCCATGCTCCCTGTTCCATGGCTTGGATTTGCTTTCCAGTCAGGGAATCAGTCCCTTTTTGGTTGGATATTTGTGTGACCTTTGACTTTTGGGGGTATCCATTGGTTATTGATCCCTTTCCACAGACAGCTTTTGATTTCCTGTCTGTGGGGAGATACGGGACTTTACATCCTTTGTGTGTAGATGGTTAGCTGAGAAGCTAGACCCTAACAGCAACCAAAACTCTCCTTCCTTCCCACTCCTTTTCCTTCTCCTCCTCCTTCCTCTTCTTCTTCCGCATCCTCCTCTTCCTCTTCCTCCTCTTCCTATTCTTCCTCTTTTTCTTCTTTCCTCCTCCTTCCCCTCCTTCTTCTTTTCTCCTCCTCCTCCTTCTGCTTCTTTCTCCTCCTCCTCCTCTTCTTCTTCTCTTTCTTCCTTTTCTGACAGGGTCTTGCTTTGTTGCCCAGTCTGGAGTGTAATGACAAAATCATGGCTCACTGCAGCCTCCACCTCTTGGGCTTAAGTGATCCTCCCACCTCAGCCTCCCGAGTAGCTGGGACCAAAGGTGTACACCACCATGCCCAGCTAATTTTAATTTTTTTTTGTAGAAATGAGGTCTCCCTATGTTGCTCAGGCTGGTCTCGAACTTCTGGGCTCAAGCAATCCTCCCACTTCGGCCTCCCAAAGTGCTGGGATTTCAGGCATTAGCCACTGTGCTCAGACCTTTCTTTTCTTTGAGATGTCTTTAGGGGTGGTTCTGGATCTTACAAAATAGGAGGGTGCCTTCGGTAAAAAAGTGAAAAAGCCAGGAATTTGTCTTGGCTAAAAACTGATAATTAGAAATTTGAAAAGTTTTCTTTATTTATTTAAGAGACAGGGTCTCACCTTGTTGCCCAGGCTCGTCTTGAACTCCTGGGCTCAAGTGATCCTCCCACCTTGGCGTCCCACAGTGCTGGTGCTACAGTGGGTGGCTAGTCAGACAGGAGCGCGGCAGAAGAGGACCCCACCCCACCAGGAATGTCAGGCGATCATCAGGTGATGGTCAGGCAGTTGTTACACTGCCTCTCTAAAATAATAATTGGTGGCAGCCAGAGCCAGGGAAAGGCAGTCTCCCCACAGATAGAAAAAACCTGAACCTGGTGATCAGCAGATTCCAATAAAATCCCAGGTGTTGGGGCCGGGCGCAGTGGCTCATGTCTGTAATCCCAGCACTTTGGGAGGCAGAGGCGGAAAGATCACGAGGTCAGGAGATCGAGACCATCCTGACTAACACGGTGAAACCCGTTTCTACTAAAAATACAAAAAATTAGCCAGGCGTGGTGGTGCGTGCCTGTAGTCCCAGCAACTCGGGATGCTGAGGCAAGAGAATGGCTTAAAGCCGGGAGGCGGAGGTTGCAGTGAGCCGAGATTGTGCCACTGCACTCCAACCTGGGCGACAGGGCGAGACTCTGTTCTTGAAAAAAAGAAAAAGAAAAAGAAAAAGAAAAAGAAAAAGAAATAAAAAGGAGTCGGCAGTGTGGATTGGAAATCCCCAATCATTAAAACAAAACAAAACAAAACAAAACAACAACAACAAAAAATCTCAGGAGTTGGGCAAATGGGTTCAAGCACGCACACTGAGAGACAAAATGGTTGCGTTTAACTGGTCTATGACCTTCGCCAAGGAATGCTAGATTGGTAAGGGGAGACCCCCTCAAGTGAGCATGCGTACAACGCCAGTAAACACACTGCGCATGCTCCCCTCCCAAACGCGAGCAGGCCACTGCGCATGTGGACAGCCCAACGCACCGGCGGCATCGGGGGAGAAGTGATGCAAGACCGAGAAGCATGCCCCAAGTCAAAAGGTCAAACTCTGCACTCGCCCTTTAAGTCGCCTGCTTGGGCCTCTTCCAAGTGTACTTTCCTTACTTTTGTTCCTGCTCTAATAAACTTCCACTCCTGCTCCGAAACTTGCTTTGGTCTTTTTTCTGCCTTCTGTCCCTCAGTCAAATTCTTTCCGCTGGGGAGGCAGGAATTGAGGCCGCTGCGGACCTGTACGGATTTGCTGCCGGTAACATATTTTGGGGAACTCGGATACCTTCCACTGCTAACACTGGGATTACAGCCGTGAGCCACTGTGCCTGATCTGAAACTTTTTTTTTTTTTTTGAGACATACTCTCGCTCTGTCACCCAGGCTGGAGAGCAGTGGCGCCACCTCGGCTCACCGCAACCTCCGCCTCCCGGGTTCAAGCTCTTCTCCTGCCTCAGCCTCCCGAGTAGCTGGGATTACAGGTACCCGCTACCACGCCCAGCTAATTTTTGTATTTTTAGTAGTAATGGGGTTTCATCACGTTGGCCAGGCTGGTCTAGAACTCCTGACCTCAAGTAATCCACCTGCCTCAGCCTCCCAAAGTGCTGGGATTACAGGCATGAGCCATTGCGCCTGAGCTCTGAAAAGTTTTTTTTTTTTTTTTGGTAAGAGCTCTATGGTCAGAAGTCATCTTAATTGAAAGCTGATATTCTATATATTCATTAATACTGTGTATTCATGAGCCAGGAGGGTGGTGCCTCCCAACTCCACAGGAACAGAAGCTCCTGGACTTGGGACCCTTCCTGGCCTGGCTGTACGTACCCCTTCATCTGGCTGTTTATTCTTTGAAAATAGCCTGTGTGATAAACTGGTGAATGTGTTTCCCTGGGTTCTGTGAGCTGCTCTGGCAAATTAGCTGAATCCCAGGAAGGGGTTGTGGGAACCCCGGTTTATAGTCAGCAGGGCAGCAGCACAGGAAAAATAACGGGCTTGCGATTGGTCCCAGAAGTGGAGGGCGGTGTTGAGGATAGAGCCCTCACCTGTGGGATCTGATGCCACCTCCGGGTAGATGGTGTCAGAATTGAAGTAAAGGACACCCTGTTAGCATCCGCTGCAGGACTGATTGCCTTCTGGGTGTGCGGGGAAAACCCCCATAGTATTTGGCCGGTCTTCTGTGTTGATTTTTTTTTTTTTTTTTTTTTTTTTGAGACAGAGTCTCGCTCTGTCGCCCAGGCTGGAGTGCAGTGGTGCGATCTCGGCTCACTGCAAGCTCCGCCTCCCGGGTTCACGCCATTCTCCTGCCTCAGCCTCCCGAGTAGCTGGGACTACAGGCGCCCACAACCGCGCCCGGCTAATTTTTTGTATTTTTAGTAGAGACGGGGTTTCACCGTGGTCTCGATCTCCTGACCTTGTGATCCACCCGCCTCGGCCTCCCAAAGTGCTGGGATTACAGGCGTGAGCCACTGCGCCCGGCCCTGTGTTGATTATTGAGGAAAAATAATTGTGTTTTTTCCACTCAAGTAGCAATACCAGTGACTTAACTGAGCATTTGCGATGTGCTAGGCAGTGTGCTAAGTGCTTTCATAGACAGTGCACTCAAGCCTTACAACATCGCTGTGAAGTTAGTTCTATGACCAATCTCATGGTTGATCTCATTTCGCAGATGAGAAGAGTTTTAAGGACTTTCCCAAGTGGCAGAGCTGGCACTCGCATCCGGACTGTCTGACTCTAGAGCACTTGCCGTGGGCTGTTCGTGTGCACAAACCAGACCTCACCTTACCTGGGGCACTTCTGCTTCTCTCTGGTGAGTTCCTATGTGGTCATTCATGTTCTGTCTTTGTGTGGACATCAACTCAAATTCTTCTTTTTTTTTTTTTTTTTTTTTTTTAGAGAGACGGAGTCTTGCTCTGTTGCCAGGCTGGAGTGCAGTGGCACACAGTCATAGCTCACTGCAGCCTCGACCTCAAGCAATCCTCCTGCCTCAGGCTCCCAAGTAGCTGGGACCACAGGTGCGTGCCATCACACCTGGATAATTGTTATTTTTTGTAAAGACAGGGGTCTTGCTATGTTGCCCAGGCTGGTCTTGAACTCCTGGCTTCAAGTCATCCTTCCGCTTCAGCCTCCAGATTATTTGGGATTATAGACATGAACCACTGCGCCCGGCCCTTAGCTTTTCATAGGATTTTCTATCCCTTACCCTCCTGCATTCCCTAAATCTTCCTACTTCTGCCTTCATGCTTGCTAGGTTTTTTTTTTGTTGTTGTTGTTTGAGATGGAGTTTCACTCGTGTTGTCCGGGCTGGAGAGCAATGGTGTGATTTCAGCTCACCACAACCTCCACCTCCTGGGTTCAAGCAATTCTCCTGCTTCAGCCTCCTGAGTACTTGGGATTACAGGCATGTGCCACCACGCCTGGCTAATTTTGTATTTTTAGTAGAGATGGGATTTCTCCATGTTGGTCAGGCTGGTCTCAAACTCCCGACCTCAGGTGATCCGCCCACCTTGGCCTCCCAAAGGGTTGGGATTACAGGCATGAGCCACCGGACCCGGCCCATGCTTGCTAATTTAATCCAAATATAACCTAGGGTCTCAAGTAGCCTAGTCCCTGTGTGTATTGTAGTCAGAGAAGGATCGAGCTACATCACAAAGTAAGTGAAAGGATTTATAAGTCTGTACTCTGTCTCTTGAAGAAATGCCACAAGAAAACATACATTCTTAAGGCTCAGCAAATGTTTAAAACTCCTTCCTCTTCACCTGCTCGTTCCATCCTCCTAGTCAATGGTGACGGCTCTTCGAGACTCCTTCCCCATTCTTGTCTCCCAGTTTCCCAAATTCTCCCCAGTGCTCAGCCAGGGCGGCTTTCCATTGCCTTACTTCCTCATCTTGTTCCATCTCAGCCGTTTTACTACGTAGGTCAATTTCACCTCTCTAGTGTCTTGGGTTCTGTTTTTCCTTCATTTGTTATCCAGACCTAGCACAGTGAAGGATAGGCCAGCGCATGACCCAGAAAGCAAAAATTCCTTCCCCTGGTAAGCTGACTTGGGGGGCAGGACGGGGAGAGAGAGAGAGAGAGAGAGAGAGAGAGAGAGAGAGAGAGAGAGAGAGAGAGAGAGAGCTCAGAATTCCTAGCCATGCATGCTCGTAGATTGTAGCATTAGTGAGATGAATGGAGCTGCCCTGGGGGTGAGCATCGTTGGTTGCTCCTGGCAGGAGAGAAAATATCTCCAAGTAAAATTCCTTCACATCCTTCTTGTTGTGTCTCCACTGAAACATCCTATTCCCTGTGTACGGGGACCCATTGATCGTTAAGGATGTCAGCCTCCATTTCATTGTGGGCCACCCATGGGTTCCACCGTGTGAGTAGGTGTGGTGAAGGAAGCGTGGGGGGCTGAGCTCTGGCCCTGACAGCCAGCACTGGCGTTTTCATCTTCTCCAAGCAGCACCACGGCTTCTCTCCCCCACTGCCTGCAGACTTTCTATAATAGCAATAAGACAGCACTGGGGAAACTCATCTTGTACGAACTCCGGGGAGTAATCATCTCATCACATTCAGGGCTGATTTGAGGCACTCATCTGGACCAAATGCCTCCCCACACCCCGGGAGCGGCTTTACGAGGCAGCAGCCAAGCCCCATCGAGCCTTATTGCTTAATTAAAAACAAATTCCCGAGTAATTTTTTTTTTTCATTTTTTTCATTTTTATTTTTTGGGCTTCTCATAAAACCTCCAGCCACACAAAGGATGTGGAAGACATCCAGGACTCAGGAGCGGAAGCTGAGATGTATGGCTGCAGCCACTGTGCAGGCCGCTGCGCCACTTGGGGTTGGACTGGTGTGAGATGGAAAGCCTTCCTGTGGGGCCAGACCCTGGCGAACTCTTAGAAAGGGAGGGATGTGGCAGAGGGGCACGTTGGGCAGGAGGTCGCCCCTCAGCCCCTGACCTGGGGCTTTTTTAGCCTGACTGCTCAGAGTTGTGACAACCCCTTCAGAATGCCACCACTCCCACTGGGGCCTTGCCAGGTAGCAAGGCACTTATCTTTCTGGGCTCCCGGGGAAGGCTTTAGTGCGTGAGGCCAGTGGGTCACAGGGTGGCCCACACTTCTCCGGGCTGCACCCACTCCTGCTCGGCTCTTCAAAGGTATCGTCTGAGCCCTAGGAGAGCCTGGCCTGGGACCAGGGGCCTGCCTACCCACAGCCCAGCCCTGCCACGACTCAGGTTGACTCTGGGCCACTCGTGTTTACCTCCGGGCCTCAGTTTCCCCATTGAACATGGAGAACAAGTCTTATTTGTGTCACAAGGTGATGAGGGGACCAGAGCAGCCAATGGAGCTGGATGAGCTGGGGCTTCCCTCCCACTTACAGGGCACGAGGAAGACAGTGCTGGCACCGGGTTTGTTTCAGACAAGGAGAAGACAGTGCTGGTGCTGGGTTTGTTTGTTTCAGACACAGAGCCAGGAGTCCCACTGCCCGGCAAGGCAGAGGGGAGAGGGGCTCTCACTCCTTCTACCAGCAGTCAGGGGGAGGCAGAGAGGCCAGGAAGTGAGGCGAGAGGCAGCAGAAAGAAGTGTGTGTGCTTGTGTGTGTGGGAGGGTTCATGGCAAGTGTGCATGTGTCTGTGTATGTGTGTGCATGCATGTGGGAGTGTGTGTGTGTCCAGGGGCCCAAGCGTCTTTGCGCATTTGTCTGTGAATGGAGATTCGCATAGAAAACCACATACTCAGCCAGGCGTGAGTGGCTCATGCCTGTAATCCCAGCAGTTTGGGAGGCCGAGGCAGGTGGGTCACTTGAGGTCAGGAGTTTCACTTGGCAAGCATGGTGAAACCTTGCCTCTACTAAAAATACAAAAATTAGCAGGGTGTGTTGGTGGCTCCTGTAGTCCCAGCTACTTGGGAGGCTGAGGTGGGAGAATCTGAACCTGGGAGTTGGAGATTACAATAAGCTGAGGTGGCGCCACTGCACTCTAGCCTGGGTGACAGAGCCAGATTTAAAAAAAAAAAAGTACATACTCTAAGGCCAAGCTGCCAGGCTTCAAACCCATTACTCTGAGCAAATGACTTAACTTCTCTGGGCCTCAATTTTCTTATCTGCAAAGTGGGACTGATATCTGGACCTCATGGAGTGGTTATAAGGATTAAATTAGTTAATATATGGAGAGTGCTCAGAATAGTGCCTGGCAAGTGCTACATGAGTGTGTGTGCATCTCTTAAGTACATGTGTGTGCATGCGCACCCTTGCATGGGTGACTGAGCACGTGTGTGTCTACTGTAAAGGATATTTGTGTACGCGTGTGCATGTGTGTATCAGCAGACCTGTATCTATGCCTGCAGATGTGCGTGGGCGTGCACTTGTGTGTGCGTGACGGGATGTGTGTGTGTCTGTGGGTGAATAGGAGCACCTCCGCTCTGTTGACAGTTCCCCAGGACCTGAAGGGAAGCCTGCATGGTGCGAAAGACACTCACACCCCAGGCAGGCACTTGCCCTGGCCTCCATCGGGCCCTAGGTCTTATAGCCTGGTGGATCAGAGCTCTCTGCACCAGGGCCTGGGGCATCACTCCAGCACACAGCGAGGAGATACTTTGCCTTCCTTGTCACTCATGGGGCTTTTCTCTTTCTCAAGGACTCTACGGGGGCAGGGCTAACGTTCTGGAAGGATTCAGATCACCTTAAGCCACATTTCTAACTGGCTCTAGGCCGCACGGCTAGCTACTGGCTATGTGGGGGATTAGTGCCATGAGGCCAGAACTCGGACCGGGGCCTGGGTGACAGTCACCAAAGCTCTGACCTAGGGAACAAACTGAGCTGTAGCAGGAGCTGTGTGAGTGCCCAGGTGTAACAAGATAGCTGGGACACAGGACAACAAAGTCTCTTCCCCAAGATGAGCTGCTAAGGACCTAAAGCCACAGCCTCTCACTAGGGTCAGACACGGGGTGGCCATGAGTGTGATTCCTGGCTTTGAATTGCAAGTTAGGGTTCCTTTTCTTGCACCCCTCCAGGCTAACCCAGCTGGGCTTTCCAGGTTAGCAGAAGAGGCCTTAAAGACAGTACAGATTTGTACTTATTTATCTTTAAAATGTGCATAGATCCATGCACAGAGGAAGAAACAGAGCCTCCTGACCCGCCCAGGAGGCCTCCCTCAGGCACCCTCGCCAGCATCAACTCCCCGGGAATTACCACTGTCTGCCTCCCTTTACCACGAATCAATGCCATCCATTTTTGAACTTTATGTGGATGGGACCATCGAGTGTGTATTTTGTGTGTCTGTCTTCTTTCTCTCCATGCTATGTTTGTGAGAACTGTCCACGTTGTTGGGGAGGCAATAGGTTGTTCATTCACATGGCTGTATGGATTTCTGTTTGTGAATATTCCATTATCAATTTCCATTCATAAATGAACTACACTCCATTTGTCTAGATGTCCAGGCTGAACATCCAGGCACTTTACATGGGACACGACTAGTAATGCTCTAGGAACATTCTGGCCCATGTCTTTGGGTGAACATAGGGACCTGTTTCTGATGGGTAAATATCTGAGAGCAGAATTGCTGGCCCAGAGGAAAAGCATGTCTTTGTTCTCATAGACAGTGCCATAGTTTTCCAAAGTGGTTGTACCAATTTGCCAGTCCACCCACAGGGTATGAGACTTCTAGTTGCTCCAAATTCTTGCTAGCCCTTGCATTGTTTTTCTTTTTTGTTTTAGCTATTTTTATGGGTTTATAATAATGTACTGTGGTTTTGGCTATAATTCCTTTTTATTTTTTATTTTTTTGAGTTGACAGGTGATTAACTAGAATTTCTTTAATGACAAACGAGGTTGAGCTTCTCTTCCTATGTTTATTGGCCATTTGGATCTTTTTGCTCATTTTTCCATTATCTGCTTTTTCCTTATTGATTTGTAAGACTTTAAAAAATAGGTTCTGGATATGAATTGATTGTTGGATATGTATATTGTAAATATCTTGTCCCACTCTATGGCTTGACTTTTCTCTCACTTAAGGCAGTGTTTTGATGAAAATAAGTTTTTAAGTTCTTTTTTTTCTTTTTGAGATGGAGTCTCGCTCTGTTGCCCAGGCTGGAGTGCAGTGGCCGGATCTCGGCTCACTGCAAGCTCCGCCTCCCGGGTTCCCGCCATTCTCCTGCCTCAGCCTCCCAAGTAGCTGGGACTACAGGCGCCCGCCACTTCGCCAGGCTAGTTTTTTGTATTTTTTAGTAGAGATGGGGTTTCACCGTGTTAGCCAGGATGGTCTCGATCTCCTGACCTCGTGATCCGCCTATCTCGACCTCCCAAAGTGCTGGGATTACAGGCTTGAGCCACCGCGTCCGGCCTAAGTTCTTAACTTCTATGTTGGATAATACATTTTTTTAAAAGTAAAACTAGAAATACACAGTGAGATTTTTGGTTGATATATTCTTTTATTTTCCATTTTTCAATTATGCCTTTATCTAGGTCTATGCCATTTAGAAGCAAGGACTTCTTAAAAATTATATGTGCTATGAAATTGTCCAACTCAAGTCACATTTTCTAATAGACTTAAATTTTTTTTTTTTTTTTTAGAGATAGGGTCTCATTCTCTCACCCAGGCTGTAGTGCAGTGGCACAGTCATGGCTCACTTCAGCCTGGAACTCCTGGGCTCAAGCAATCCTCCCACCTCAGCCTCCTGAGTAGTGGGGACCACAGGGGCACACCATAGCCAGCTTCCCATAGCCTTTTTTCTTTTTCTTTTTTCTTTTCTTTTCTTTCTTTCTCTCTCTCTCTCTCTCTTTCTTTCTTTCTCTTTTTTTTTTTTTTTTGACAAAGTCTCACTCTGTTGCCCAGGCTGGAGTACAGTGGCACAATCTCAGCTCACTGCAACCTCCACCTCCCAGGTTCAAGCAATTTTCATGCCTCAGCTTCCTGAGTACCTGGGATTATAGGTGTGTGCCACCATGCTCAGCTAATTTTTTAGTTTTTGTTTTTAGTAGAGATGGGGTTTCATCATGTTGGCCATGCTGGTCTTGAACTCCTGGCTTCAAATGATCTGCCTGCCTTGGCCTCCCAAAGTGCTGGGATTACAAGTGTGAACCACCACGCTCGGCCATCCTACAGACTTTAATATTAAAATAAGGGATGAGTCTTCTAGAAATAATTTTGTTTAAAATTATGAAAAACCACCGGGAAAAAGTAGCAAACCTTTACATGAGAAGTCATGATTTGTGCAAGATGAGTGTGGCGGATATTGGGATACAAACCAGGGATAACTTGTTCACAGAGCTGAAAAGAAAACAGTTCTTTTCTCTATTTTTAGAATTCTCAGTTGTCTCCTGGGATTGCAATTCCTACAGATAGCTGAGCCCACACACTTTTCTTCCACTTGCTTTCCTCCCCTCTCCTCCCCATCATCACTTCAGAAATGAGAGCCAAGTGGCCAAAATCAGCTCTTGGAAGATTGCAATCAAGAGCAGAGATCTTAAACCACTTCAAAAAAAGGCAGCCCTTCCTGGGAAATTGAAGGGTCATTCATTAGTATCTGCAGAAAAACATTCCTGAGAAGAGACTGCAAAAAGCCACTGTCACAGAAGGGGAGGACTTGACTGTTGATCACGGTGGGCACCCAAAGGGTACCGGAGCAGGGACTCCCAGAGGGTGACCATGGAAAGGCAGGTGGTCCGGGGGTCTCTCGGCTTTTCTTCATTTTTTTTCTTTTGAGCCTCCCAGGTTCAAGCAATTCTCCTGCCTCAGTCTCCTGAGTAGCTGGGATTACAGGTGCCCGCCACCAAGCCAAGGTAATTTTTGTATTTTTAGTAGAGACAGGGTTTATTATGTTGGCCAGGTTGGTCTCGAACTCCTGACCTCAGGCGATCCACCCACCTTGGCCTCCCAAAATGCTGGGATTACAGGCGTGAGCCACTGTGCCCAGCCTGGCTTTTCTTCTTCTTCTTTTTTTTTTTTTTTTTTGTTTTTTGAGACGGAGTCTCGTTCTGTCCCCCAGGCTGGAGTGCAGTGGCGTGATCTCGGCTCACTACAAGCTCTGCCTCCCAGGTTCACGCCATTCTCCTGCCTCAGCCTCTCGAGTAGCTGGGACTACAGGCGCCTGCCACCGTGCCCAGCTAATTTTTTGTATTTTTTAGTAGAGACGGGGTTTCACCGTGTTAGCTGGGATGGTCTCGATCTACTGGCCTTGTGATCCGCCCACCTCGGCCTTCCAAAGTGCTGGGATTACAGGTGTGAGCCACTGTGCTTGGCCCTGGCTTTTCTTCTTTGAGGAGTTAGCAGGGCCTGGCGGTGGCCTGGAATGACCCCACTGAATTTGTGGAGTTTTGTTGGGGAAAGTAGTGGCTCAGACATCCTGGGTTCAAATCCCTGCTGTTCCATCTTCCTAGGGGAGGACAAGCACCTGAGGCTCATGGGTGAATTTGGATGTTGTTAATTGCCTCTTGAAGCTGTTGCTAAGATTTGAAGGGGTTACCTGTAGAGCTCTCAGTAGCGACTTAATCAGTGCTCTGTAGGAGGCACTGCTGGTACCCTGCCCATAGCCTGCAAGTTAAAGTCTCGGCATCTTTTTTCCTGAGGGCATTCTGTAAGGCTCCAGTGTGCAACTGTGCGTGCCTCATGGTCATCAGAAATGCCAGGGGATCAACACCTTCTGGGACAGCCCCTACCAAGTGGCACTGGTGGATCAATACCCCAACTCCTTCACCTCAGGTGAGATCATGGAATGGGTGTTTTATGCAGTCTCTCAGAGTATTAGGGAGGCTTTGGACCTCCAGAACGCTGAGAATATGGCTGCTGTGTCACTTCCGCCTCCCAAATCTCAGGGAATGTCTCTTGTGGCCCAACCCATGCGAACTGGGAACTACTCAGGGAAGAACATGCTGGGAAATGCAGCTGCAGCTCACGTGGGTCCACACAATACCAGTCCTCCCCAAGGACCCCTCGTTCGGCTGCACCTGTTACTTCAGGCGCTTGGAGGAATGGACACATTATTATTATTATTATTATTGCCACCCAGCATCCAGCCCCCTCCTTTTAAAAAATATCACCTTGGCCAGGTGCAGTGGCTCACACCTGTAATCCCAGCACTTTGGGAGGCCGAGGTGGATGGATCACTTGAGGTCAGGAGTTCAAGACCAGCCTGGCCAACGTGGTGAAACCCCATCTCTATTAAAAATACAAAAAAATTAGTCAGTCATGGTGGTGCACACCTGTGGTTCCAGCTACTTGAGAGGCTGAAGCATGAGGATTGCTTGAACCTGGGAGGTGGAGGTTGCAGTGAGCCAAGATGATGTCATTGCACTCCAGCCTGGGCAACAGAGTGAGACTCCGTCTCAAAAAAAAAAAGGTATCTTGATTTCCTTTAGAGGAACAGCACCCTTCCTGACACTTTCCAGAACTCTGTTTCCAGGACAGAAGCCTGTGATGCAGATGTGGCCAGTCAGTGCCCTGGGGCTCCAGCAGCAGTGCAGGAATGCGGAACTGATCATAACGACCCAACCAGCATGAAGGAATTCTGATATTGGAGGAAGGGCTACCAGGAGAAAACATTCCTCTTTTCCCCAGCCAGCCTTCAGCTAGCCTGAGAGAATGTGAGGCTGGAGCTACCATCCCGCCACTATGAAGAGAGAACCTGCTGAGCAAGGAGGCAACACAGAGCCAGATATGGAGAGAAATAAGCAGTCTTGAAATGCCATTTCATCCTCTGGATCAAACCATTCCTGAAGGTAGCGCTTTCTATTCTGACCCTTCAATGATGGGGTTCGTTGAATTCCCTTTTTGTTTAGCCGGTTTATGTTCAGTTCTATGTCACTTGCAAACAAAATCCTTCCAACGGATGCACTCGATGGTCACAGGCCAAAGTCAGTGTCTCTTGGAGTGGCAGCTCTGAGACGTGTCCACATGGGACCACAGTGTAGAAGCCACACCGCCACGGTGCTCCTGAACCAGTAGAGATCATGGACTTCCGTAGACGGGGGGGCGGGAGCCAGATGCAAGGCAGTGGAGTAGGAAAGCCTGGGCTGGGGCCAGCCACAGTGGCTCACACTCGTAAACCCAGCGCTTTAGGAAACAAAAGTGGAAGGATCGCTTGATCCCAGGGGTTTGAGAACAGTCTGCGCAACAGCAACCTCCTCTCTTAACACAAATTATCCAGGTGTGCCTGTAGTCCCAGCTACTTGGGAGACTGAGAAGGGAGGATTGCTTGAGCCCAGGAGTTTGAGGCTGCAGTGAGCAATGATCGGGTCAGTGTACTCCAGCTTGAGCAACAGAG
This sequence comes from Theropithecus gelada, assembly GCF_003255815.1. Lineage (NCBI taxonomy): Eukaryota > Metazoa > Chordata > Mammalia > Primates > Cercopithecidae > Theropithecus > Theropithecus gelada. The sequence goes on from NC_037687.1 coordinate 50,329,893, forward strand.
CCAGACCCTGTCTCAAAAGAAAACAAAAACCCAAAAAAATACCCCTAGGCTGGAGTTCAGCTCCAAACTTGACAATCTGATCCTGTGGGCTTGCACCCTGCTCCTAAGCAGCATTTTTCTATTTATCTACCTGTCCCTGTCCCTCAGGCCTGGTGCTGTTGCAGAGCTTCCTGGAATAGACCAATGCAGTGCTTCTTGCTGTCTAGAGACCTTTCCTGTTTTCTTTTTTTGAAATGGAGTCTTGCTCTTGTCACCCAGGCTGGAGTGCAATGGCATGATCTTGGCTCACTGCAACCTCCACCTCCCAGGTTCAAGCAATTCTCCCACCTCGGCCTCCTGAGTAGCTGGGATTACAGGCGCCTGCCACCACGCACGGCTTATTTTTGTACTTTTAGTAGTGATGGGGTTTCACCATGTTGGCCAGGCTGGTCTTGAACTCCTGGCCTCAGGTGATCCATCCAGTTTGGCCTCCCAAAGTGCTGGGATTACAGGCGTGATCCACTGTGCCCAGCTGAGACCTCCATTTTTCACATATAACTAAAATAAAATATGAGGAAATAGAAGCGACCTGACACGTGTGCGATGCACTTTGGTATTTTACTTTTCATTTCTATGGAAACGTGACTCCAAGGCACTCCTTGCAAGGCATGCTGGGACAGAAACCTGGCCTGTGATGGCTCCTGGGTGGGGTGGTCCAGGGACCCTTCTCAGAAGCACCATCCTGCCCCAGAGATGGCCCTGAAACGACCCACAAGTATCTGATCACACCAGCTGCGGGCACATTCACTGACTTACTTACTCGTTCTCTGAGCCCCTGCATCGAGCTGGCCTTTGTGCTGAGCCTGGGACTCAGGGGCGAATTCATCAGAGCTTATAGTCAAGGAGGCAAACGCATGTTTGTGTTTATAACACAGCATGGAAAGCGGTGGCAAATCCAGGCTTCTGGTGTCTGGGTCCTCGGTGGAGGGGCACCTGGCCTAGCCTGCGGCCCTGTGAGTGGCTGTGGTCACCTCAGAGACCTGGGTGAGGCACTGCTGTTACAAAGCCCAAGATTCTCAGGGTAGTTTCTGGAGGTTCTGAACTATCCATTCAACAACAGAAGGCACCAGGACAGCAAATGGCACGTGTTTACCCTGTGCCCGACCCCCATTACTCCCACAGCACAGGGTGAATACTCTTCATTCTACAGCAAGGAAGCTCTGACTCCCACAGGTGACTTGCCCTAGGCCACGTAGATTAAAAATATACCAATAATATATGATGCCGGCCAGGCACGGTGGCTCACACCTGTAATCCCAGCACTTTGGGAGGCTGAGGCAGGCGGGTCACCTAAGGTCAGGAGTTTGAGACCAGCCTGGGCAACTTGGCGAAACCCCATCTCTACTAAAAATACAAAAACTAGCTGGGTGTAGTGGCGCACGCCTGTAATCCCAGCTACTCGGGAGGCTGAGGCACGAGAATTGCTTGAACCCGGGAAGAGGAGGTTGCAGTGAGCCGAGATCACGTCACTGCACTCCAGTTTGAGTGACAGAATGAGACCCTGTCTCTCTCTGTCTCTCTCTCTCTATATATCTGTATCTATATCTATCTCTCTCTCTCTACACACACACACTGAGGCCAAGGCCCCACCCCAGAGATTCTGGATTAACTTTAGGGGTGAAGTCTGGGCTTTAGTGTTCTAAAAACTCCCTACTAGGTGATTCTAACAGGTAGCCAGGATTGAGCAGCACCGAGTTGGACATAGGTTCTTTCTTTTTTGTTGGCTTTTTTATTTTTATTTTTTTGAGACAGAGTCTCGCTCTGTCATCTAGGCTAGAGTGCAGTGGTACAATCTCAGTTCACTGCAACCTCTGTCTCCTGGGTTCAAGTGATTCTCCTGCCTTAACCTCCCGACTAGCTGGGATTACAGGCAGGATTACAGGCGCTTGCCACCAGGCCCGGCTTCTTTTTGTATTTTTAGTAGAGATGGGGTTTTGCCATGTTGGCCAGGCTGGTCCTCGAACTCCTGACCTCAAGTGATCCACCCACCTCGGCCTCCCAGCATGTGGGGATTACAGGCGTGAGCCACTGTGCCTGGTCTTGGACACAGGCTCTTTCTAAGAAAGGCCAGCCCCGCCTCTTCCTGCAAATGCCACTGTGACAGAGGGAGGGCCGGGGTGGGCAGCCAATGCAGGGCCCAGCCTTCTCCCACAGGACGGAAGCAGACCAGCCATGGAGAGTCATCTGCTCTCTCCAGCACCGTGGAGATGGTGACTGGTGGACTTAGTTAGGGTGGTCTGGGAAGGCCTAAACATCGGTCTGCCCCACAAGGAGCTAACGGTCTGCTATTGACTTAATATTTCATGTCAACCACCAATTCATATATTGAACCAAATGCCCAATGTGAGGCTGTTCAGAGGTGGGGCCCGTGGGAGGGGATTAGTTCTTGAGGATGGAGTGTTTACAGGGATTAACACCCTATAAAAGAGGCCGGGTGGGAGCAGTGGCTCACACCTGTAATCTCAACACTTTGGGAGGCTGACACGGGCGGATCACTTGAGGTCAGGAGTCTGAGAGCAGCTTGGGCAACATGGCGAAACCCCATCACTACAAAAATACGGAAATTAGCTAGGTGCGGTGGTGCATGCCTGTAATCCCAGCTATTTGGGAGGCCGAGGCACAAGAATCGCTTGAACCCAGTAACCCAGGAAGCAGAGGTTGCAGTGAGTCAAGACTGCATCTCTGCACTCTAGCCTGGGCAACAGAGCAAGGCGAAAAAAAAAAAAAAAAAAAAAAAAAAAAAAAAAGTGGCCACGGAGAGCTCTCTTTTTAAAATTTTATTTCTTTATTTTTCGATGGAGTTTTGCTGTTGTCGCCCAGGCTGGAGTGAAATGGGGCGATCTTGGCTCACTGAAACCTCTGCCTACCAGGTTCAAGCCATTCTCCTGCCTCAGCCTCCAAAGTAGCTGGGACTGCAGGCACACCCACCACGCCTGGCTAATTTTTGTATTTTTAGTAGAGATGGGGTTTCATCATGTTGACCAAGCTGGTCTTGGACTCCTGACCTCAGGTGATCCACCCGCCTCAGCCTCCCAAAGTGTTGGAATTACAGGCGTGAGCCACCACGCCTGGCCGAGAGCTCTCTTATCCCTTCTGCCCTGTGGGGACACCACGAGAAGAGACGTGTCTACAAGGAAGGAGCCCTCGATAGACACCAAATCTGCCAGAACCTTGATCTTGGACCTCCCAGCTTCCAGAACTGTGAATAATACATTTCTATTCTTTATCCATCATCTAGTCCAGGATATTTTTGTTATAACAGCCCCAGTGCACCAAGACACAGACATAGAATGGGGAAGGCCATCCTGGGCCCATGCCCTGAGACCAAGTCTAGCTGGTGGGGCTGGAGTAGGGTGACCAGCTGCCCTGGTTTGTGCTAAAACCAGGGAAGGCCAGAGCAAGCCTGGCCAGGATGGGCCACTCGCCTGGAGCCAGAGGAGAGGAGGAAGCTGCCTGGCATGAGGTGAGACTGGAGGAGGGCAGGGGCCAGGCCACGCAGGCCTCATAGGATTTTATTCTGCGTGCAGCGCTTTGGGAGAAATACCTCCTATGTGTCTCTTCCAGACAGTCCTAGGGACTGTTGCAACGGGGGTCCATGGAGCACTTGGGTCTGCAAGGTAAGACCCTGTCTATTAGTGTTTCCAGGCCAAATAGAGGGTCGGGCTGCTATTTCTCTGGCCCAATAACGAGATGCAGATGAACTAGGGAGGAAGGGAGGTTTTACTTCTATAACCAGTTACAGGGAAGAAGACCTGGGAAATATCGCCAGACCAACTCAAAATTAGTGTTCCAGAGCTTATATACCTTCTAAGCTATATGTTTATGTGTAAGTGTACCTTCATCTAAAGACATAAGTGATTAACTTCTTTTATTTATTTGTTTTTCGAGATGGAGTCTTGCTCTGCTACCCAAGCTGGAGTGCAGTGGCGCAATCTCAGCTCACTGCAACCTCCGCCTCCCGGGATCAAGTGATTCTCTTGCCTCAGCCTCCTAAGTAGCTGGGATTACAGACGCACACCACCATGCCCAGATACTTTTTGTATTCTTAGTAGAGACAGAGTTTTACCATGTTGGCCAGGCTGGTTTCGAACTCTTGACCTCATGATCCACCCACCTGGGCCTCCCAAAGTGCTGGGATTACAGGCGTGAGCCACCGTGCCCGGCCCAATTCTTTTAGTCTATAACTAAGATCTGAGTTCTGAAGACCTTCCTCTGAAGCCTCAGTAAACTTACTTAATCTAAATGGGTCCAGGTGCTGGGGCGATTACCCTTATTTTGTCTCCTGCTAAATCATGGAGATTTGGGGAGTTCCTTCAGATCCCTGGTAAACTTGTTGGTGGAGGTCTGGGGAGTTTCTTCAGGCCTCCAATACAACTCGTTTAATCTTAAAACGGGTCCTGTTAATTCCTTTGTTATCTTGTCATGCTTCAAGGCCCAGGAAAGGCCTGGGCAAAACTCTTGATGGGCATCTGTTACATTCCAGCCTTTGTAGAGGGCACTGGTTCTATCAGCTTTTAATATTTAACTTCACCACTCAGTGCTGAAACAGGTGTTACGGAGGCCTGCGTTAGTGAGACCTGGCCTGCCACATTAGTGCAGGGTCTGTCACCTGATTCGGAGACCAGCGTCTGAGCTGCCCTTCTTCACTGAGCCCATTAGCCCTTCTGTCTTCATTATTTAGGGCCACAACTTACCTTTTACTCAACAAAGCCAGAATGGGGCTGCTACCATAAAAACCCCGGGAATGGGGCCCAGGCGGCTGGCAGGGCCTCCTCCGAGAAACATACGCCTCGGTGTGTGGACCATAACTATCATTTACATTAATTAGGCAGCCGGATAATAGGGTGTTCAATAGTTACTGCATTCTGTAAATTCTGCAGCAAACACCGCCGGGAGCCAGGAGCTGGCAGGGGTTCGTGCCATGCAAAAAATAGTCCCGTTCTCACCCTGGCAGGCAATGGGGCTTTAAATTTATGGTGAAAGGAAGCCTTCCTCAAGTCCGGAAGAACAGCTGATTTGGAGAGAGGGGCCTCGCCACATGACTCAGCCACTGGCTGTGTGATCCTGGGAGGATCCATCTCAGTGTCCTTAGCAGCCGCCAGTGCTGACTACCTGGGGTTATTCTGGGGTCCTACCGAGAATGCAGCCGTGGAGGGGACAGGTGGGGTTTTATTGGCTTTTTTTTGTTTTGTTTTTTTTAGAGACAGGGTCTTTCTCTGTCACCCAGGCTGGAGTGCAGTGATACAATCACAGCTCACTACAGCCTCAACCTCCCAGGCTTAAGTGATCCTCCTGCCTCAGCCTTCCAAAGTGCTGGGATTATAGGCATGAGGCACCGCACCTGGCCCAAGGGGACAGCTTGGGAGAATGCCAGGGCTGGGAGCGGTGGCTCACACCTGTAATTTTTGGAAGATGATACTGTATTCTGTCGGAACCCTCCGAGTTTTGGGGTGATATCACGCACACCAACTTTATTCGCTGTGTTTTATTCCTTATGCTCATTTTACAGATGAGGATGCTAAGGTACGGGCGGAGGCTCACCCTTGACTGAACTCACGAAGCTAAGCCAGGCAAGGCTGCAGCCTGCCCAACACCCGAAGGTGTGCCCACACGGCTCCCCACCCCTGTGACCCAGCTTTGCCATCTTCCTCCTCATTTCTGCCTGCCCAAGCGTGTCTCGCCACCTGCCTGCTCCCCTTTTCCCTGAGAAGACCTCAGCTGCAGCCCCTGTCTCCTTGGCCACACTGGCCTTGTCCACAGCACCTTGTTCAGCAGCTTGGACGGCTGGACCCATCTCCACTTGCCTAGCGGGGCTGCCACCGTTCGGGGCACTTGGCTTCGAGTAGACACTCAGATGGAGGCTGGAGGGGCTGCGTCCCCGAGGCCCTGTTTGTGGGTGCTGTGTGCACCTCTCAAACCCGTTTCCGTGCATCCCCAAGGCCAACACCCTGGTTAAGCCGCAGACGTCTAGCACCGGCCACAACCTCCTCGCTGGTCTTCCGGCCCTTGGCCTCTCCATTTCACCGCCACTCTTCCCCACTTCCTGCTGCCCTGCCTGGTGCCTGAAGCCTCCAGCTACCTCTCAGTGCCACGCCCCTGCAGGCCCCTCTCCCCACCCCAGATCCCCTGCAGGAGGCCTCAGCCTGCCTGACTCCAGCTCAGCTCTCTGGCTTCATCTTAAGGTCAGGTCCTGAGGGAAGCCAGCCCACTTCCAGACCTGCCAGGGGCCTCTGACACAGGCCCTGTTCCCCTCCCACCGCACCCTGTGGCCCCAGGGCCCTGTCATCACCACTCACTCTCTCACTACTCAATTGGAGACCTCACAGTGGGGGGCCAGGATGGCTGTGGCAACCACACCTTAGTGACAGGACTGCAGAGCACCTGGTCCCTGGAGGTCTGGGGTAGAGGAAGAGCCCGTAGTTTGAAAGGTGGAGGGAGCTGTTAAAATTGTGAATTTGGTGACATATTGCATTTCTTAGGAATGTGGGTTTCCTTGCTTTAAATCTGTGATTTTCAAGCAAGAGCCACTTAGGGTAACCTGGGCATTACCATTTTTTTTTATTTTTTTTGAGACAGAGTCTCGATCTGTCCCCCATGCTGGAGTGCAATGGTGCTATCTCAGTTCACTGCAACCTCCACCTCCTGGGCTCAAGTGATTCTCCTGCCTCAGCCTCCTGAGTAGCTGGGATCACAGGCACCTGCCGCCATGCCCGGCTTGTTTTTGTATTTTTAGTAGAGACCAGGTTTCACCATGTTGGCCAGGCTAGTCTTGAACTCCTAACCTCAAGTGATCCGCCTGCCTTGGCCTCCCAAAGTGCTGGGATTACAGACATGAGCCATCACGCCTGGCCTGGCATTACCACTAAGAAACAAGACTGCTGGAGAAATGCGCAAATGATTTCAGATATTTATTAAGCACCCACATAAGAGTCCAAATGGTTCTTCTACAAACATTTTAAATTGAAGTATAACATATGCCCTGAGAAAACATGCATCCTCCGTGCAGTCTTCCCTGCCTTAGCCAGCAAATGCTCTGTCTCCAGCCCCCAGGCCACAGAGCCCCATCTTCCATGGGGCTAGGTAGCCCCCTAAAGATGACCCTTTAGCTCCCAGATAGGAAGGCACTGCAGAGATAGACCCTTGGTCTCCCCTGGAGTTCTGGTTCAAGGGGTGGCAACTTAACACTGCCAGTACTGCACACAGAGCAGCCGGCTTGTGTTTAGGGCAGTGGGATGCTGGTACACGTGTAAGAAGCCCTGGTTTGTAGCATAGCGTAAATTGCTATGTAAACGCTCCCACCAGGAGGCTTGCAGGGTGCCGGCATGAAGGTGCCATCCGCAGGAGGTGCACACATCAGCTCTCATGAGCCAGTGCAAGCCCCTCTGGCATAGCACCTGTTTGGGGCCTGTGTTTTTATAAAAAGCATTATAATCGCACACTTTTTTGGGAGAGCAGGGCAACTAAGGATGCTTTCCATCTCACATTCGCTGCAAGGCAAGCCTCCACTGGCAGCACTCTACAGGCAGGACACAGCCACTGGCAGCACTCTCTACAGCGTCCTTTCTCTCTCCTTCCCTCCCTCCCTCTCTTTTGGCAGAGGATACAGTTTAATTTGTGTCGATGAAATGTGCCTGCAATAAACACCACACTCCATTTCTTCACGTTCTCTGTGGTTGGAACTGAAGGTCTTGGGGAACTTGGGCCTTGAACTTGGATTTCCCAACTCGGGTTTCCTGCTGGGCTCAGCCTCTCCAGGCCTGGCTGGCTATGCAGCGCCAGCCATAGCTGCTCCCGCCAGACCCTGGGGCTTCATGGGGGAAACTGAAAGGGGCAGAGAAGCGTGGGTCACATGAGCTGCAAGTCGCAGCTGTTGATGGAGCGTAACCTCCTCGGTCTGCATAGCTGGGGTGCCAGGGCCCAATGGCACAGGGCTGCCTTACCACCCAGGACTCCTGCTGCCTGGGGTGCCCACTGGCATGGAAGGGGGTGGCACATTGGACTCAGGATGTGCTGCTGCCCTGCCCTGGGCAAACCACACGGACTTATCTGGCCCAGACGGGGGTCACTGACCAGCGTCACTCACAGTTGCTGTGTGCCAACCCTTATTCGACATTATCAGAGGCACACCCTGGGCTCATTTTTTTTTTTTTGTTTTGGGTCAGAAAGCAGATATTTACTGAGCACTTATTATATGCAAGGCCTGCAGGGGGCTTACAATGGTTATGGCGGCGAACACCATGGGCAGTGTCCTGGTGTCCGAGCAGCTCACATTCCAGTGGAAGAAAATGACACGAAACAGGCAGATACGGTTGCACTGGGGACTGAGAAGTGGTACAGAAAACATAAGACTGCTGGATGCAGTGGCTCGTGCCTGTAATTCCAGCGCTTCGGGAGGCCAAGGCAGGAGGATTGCTCAAGGCCAGGAGTTTGAGACCAGCCTGGGCAACATAGCAAGACCCCCAGGTCTACAAAAAACAAGCAAACAAAAATTAGCCAGGCATGGTGGCATGCGCCTGTGGTCCCATGTACTTGAGGGGGCTGAGGTGCGAGGATTGCTTGAGCCAGGGAGGTTGAGGCCGCCGTAAGCTGTGATCCCACTACTGCACTCCAACCTGGGTGACAGAGTGAGACCCTGTCTCAAAAAAAGGAAAAGAAAATATCAGACAGGGTAATGTGATTGAGTGACTGGTTGGGGTGGGGGCTGCAGAGCTAGGATGATGGGGCTTTCCCTGTGTGGAGAGCTGAACGCAAGGAGGCTGCCTGCAGACTGAGGGGTCAGGAGGAAGCCCGAGAGGAAGGAATGGCAGGCACAGATGTGCACGGGGCCAGTCGCATGCTTGGGGGTGTAGAGAGGCACGGGGTGCAGTGGGGAAGTGGACCACAATGGCAGGGGTGGGCTGAGGTCCGATCTGGAAGGGCCTTGATGATGCCGGTCAGGGGCTGGCTCTCATTCTGCGTGCAGCAGGAAGTCGCTTGTGGGTTTTCAGTGGGAGAGGCAACCCCTGAGTCATGCTTCACAAAGGTCACCCAGGCTACAGTGGGTCCAGGCGTGGATGCAGGGAGGCCAGCAGGGGACTGTGGCTGTGGCTGGGTGCTAGCGGGTGGGTGGAAGGGGCTGGAGCAGCAGGTGGTGGGAGGTTGCAAGGAGGGCCACCAGGTCGTGATGAAAGGTTGATGGGGGCGTGAACGCAAGGGAGGAATCACGATGGCTCCTTGGTTTCCCACCTGAGCATCCAAGAGGTGAGGGGCCTCCGCAGAGGCGAGGGTGGAGGGAAGGGAAGAGAAGGGAAGTCCATCGTGCTGTGGGCAGCCTGCCACGCTGGGCTGCCTGTTAGACCTCCAGGTGCGGCCTGGTGGACAGCTTTCTCATTTCCTCAACAGTCACAGAACGCTGAATACAGTCAGATACACTCTGGATGAGTGTGGGTATGGCAGTGAGGAAAACAGAGTCCTGTCCTTAGGAGCTTCCATTCTAGCTAGCAGGAGGCAGACGGTAAACCAAGTTACACATGTGGGTCTGGAGGATCTGAAGTTGTGGACGAGACAGCTATGGAGGGAATGGGGAAAGAAGTCCAAAGGCGGAGCTCAGGGCATTCTAACACTGAGAAGTTCTGCAGAGGAGGAGCTCCCAAAGGACCCCGAGAGGGAGCAGCCAGGGAGGCAGGAGGAAAGTCAGGAGTGTGGGGATAAGAGGTGTTAAATGGTGGTAAGAGGCCAGGCAAGGCAGAGGCGGAGAACTGACCACTGGCTCTGAAGAGACACAGTCACTTGAGTGACAGTGGCTTAGTGGAGCGGTGGAGGCAAAAGAATGGAATGTTTTCTATTTCATCCCCGGCCCGTCCCAGCCAATCCTTCCCTATCCAATCCTGTTGCATCTCACCCAGTCCGTGCATCTATCCGGCGTTTCATGAGTCTCTGGGTGAGGTCCTCTATCCTCCTCCATCTCCCTCCTAAGCCAGTCCCTCCTCCAGGAGCTCTGATGGATCAGGCCACCTTTTCTTTTTCTTTCTTTCTTGTTTTTTTTAAGAGATAGGGTCTCATCTGTTACCCAGGCTGGAGTGTAGTGGCACAATCATGGCTCACTGCACCATCAACCTCGTGGGCTCAAGTGATCCTCCCACCTCAGCCTCCTGAGTAGCTGGGATTATAGGCATATGCCACCATGCGTAGCTCAATTTTTAAATGTTTTTTTGTAGACATGGGGTCTTGCTATGTTGCCCAGGCTGGTCTCAAACTCCCAGGCTCAAGCAATCCTCTTGCCTCGGTTTCCCAAAGTGCTGGGATTATAGGCGTGAGCCACCACGCCTGACCCAGCAAACATTTTCTGTAAAAGGCATAGGGAAGGGCAGGTCTTTGCTCCTGAGACCTGCCTCCTGTGGCTGGAGGTTATCTTTTTTGGGCAAAGCAGACCAAGACACAGAATAGCTGAATCCCACTTGGGGCCTGTCCATTTCAATGCCCTCTAGGACAGCATCACCTGCCCTCCTGTGAACACAGCTTATCTCTGCGCCTGTCTGTGGGGCCTGTCCCTTTCAGATGCCCTCCAGGACAGCAGTGCCCGCCCTCCTGTGAACACAGCCTATCTCTGCGCCTGTCTAGTTAGCAAGGCTTGCCCTTCACAGCTCAGGAAAAATTACCAAGAATGTTATTGACTCTAATTTTAATTTGTCTAGCACTCTTGTTAATGATGTCTATTTAAGACATCCATTAAAGGCCCATGAGGTTAATTAAATGGACAATTCCAATACGGTTCTATTAGAACCCCTTCTATTAAATTAATATTATAGACATTTAACAGATGTCTTAATTAGACATTATAGCTAAGAAATGCAAACTAAATTAAAGCTAAAGGCATTGTCCAGAAAGCAAGTTTTTTGTTTTTTTTTTTTTTTTTTTTTTTTTTTTTACAGAATTTATGGCTTTGTGGAGGGATGTTCCTGTTTACTCTTCGGAACCTGGGAGATCAGTCATTTGATGATCTTTACCAGCCTCCAGGAAACGTCGGCCTGAGAGTCCCAAGTCTGAAATCACAGTCCAGACCTCAGAGCTGGAAGAGACTTTACACACCATCTGGAGCCTAGCATCCTCAAACATCAGTGATCAGCTGGGGTCTCAGGTAAACACACAGCTATCTGGGTCCCGCCTCTGGAGGCTGATTCAGTGGGTCTGAGGTGCAGCCCAGGATCTGGCTGCTCTGAATGTGCACCCACTAACTCTGATGTGAGAAGTTCCAGGATGCCATTCCAGGAATGCTAATGGCCCCACTTCACAGATGGCAGCACCAAGATCCCCAAGACTTCAGAACTGCATGAATGGATCAGCAGAACTCCACCTCCTGCCCCATGGATTAGGGCTTTTCCAGCATCTCTGCCATCTCTCCACTCCTGGCAGCCATATACCCGTTCTGGCCTCTCCTCCTGCCTGCCTGAGCCTGGGGGCAGACCCTCGCAGGCTTCCCCTGCCTTCCTGGGTCCTCCACGATGCTTCCGCGGACTCCCGCCCTGAGCCTTGGTGTGAATACACTCTTCACACCCACAGCTGCCCAGAGCCGGAGTCCCTGCCCCAGGGAGACCTCTCTGCCCATCCTGCCCACCTGTGCACGCATTTCCTCCCCCATCCAGACTGTGCCTGGCCCCAGCAGGAGGAGTTCAGCTGTTTGCAAAAATGAAGGGGCACTGGGCAGCCCTGGGTACTAGAGGCAGCAGCCCTGGACCCAAGTTCCTGTATGAGCATGCCACAGAATCCAGTGGTGATGGCAGCTCAGGGGCCAGCAGTGGGGGTGGCTGGACTGGCTAGTGGTCCAAGCAGCCCATATGGGGGGACGAGAAGGCCAGGCCAGTGTCTGAGGATGGGAGCCAGGTGACTGTTGGAGCCTTTCTGGGAGGCACAACCAGTCTGTCCTGGCTGGGACAGCTTCGGGGTGGCAGTGGACTGACTTGGGTCTCCAAATTCATATGACAAAGCCCTTGCCCCCAGTGTGACTGTCTGGAGACAGAGACTGTCAGGGGGTCATAAGAATAGGGGCCTAATCCAATAGGACTGGCATCCTTCTATAAGGAAAAGACTCCAGGGATCACTCTCCTTGCACACAGGGAGGAAAGGCCATGTGAGGACAAGAAGGGAGAGGCCTCCCCAGAAACCAACCCTGCCAGCACCTTGATCTTTGGCTTCCAGCCTCCAGAGCTGTGAGAAAATGCTGCAGCTCCAGTGTGTGGCATTTTGTGATAGAGATTAGAGCAGACGGATACATCAGCCATGGCCCACACTGCCCTTTCTCCTCCAAGCACCTCATCCTTTCCCCTGAGGCTCTGGCCTATCCTCTGCAGACCGTGTGTGGCAGCTGGGCACTGGGGAGATGTAAAGGGCATCTCTTTGAACAGTGTGGGCCCCACTCTTTGAACAGTGGGTCGCTGGGCTGATGTCTCCCAGTCCTGCAGCCTCTGGGTCCTGTCCTGAGTTGCTAACCATTCTCTCTCTCCTCTTTGGCACTTTCTCTGGTGCACGGAGGCTTATACGAGGAGAATGTGGCTCTATCTCCCACGAGACCACATGGCCAAGGCCTCAACTCTGCCAGGGTCCTGCTCCTTCGACAGTGGACATGGGAGAGATCGGGCCAAAAAGTACCACATCACCCTCCATGACAAGCTGTGCCAGTCTATGGAGACATGGCAGCCCTGGCCCCTGCCCCTGCCCCTGGGCCTCAGGTCATGCTTTCTGCAGCTGTTCCTCATCAGGAACCATGTCCTGCCAGGCTGGGCCCTCCCCTTTCCCTCCTCTACCTGGGAGATGACATGGCCCCTGGGTAGACCATGGGGGCAACAGTGTGTCCTAGAAACAGGCAGGCACAGCGGCAGCTTTGTGGCCGGCGAGCACCTTCGCCACGTCTCCTTGGGGGAGAGGGAGTGATATCTACAAATTAAACAGCCACTCACACAGAAACTTGAGTCTGCGCCAAATGAAAAACAGATTTCACATGGCAAGCAGTACCAACAACTTTTCTGGAAAGCAACTGTATATTTACACAACAGTGGACGTCTTTTACATTGCAGAGGGGTGGGTAAGAGCGGGCTGGCTAGAAAGCTACAGCACCTATTCGGTTATGAACGCTGCACTTTCAGACGGCTGGGGGAATAGATGCCACTTCCCACTTAAGAGAGGGATTTGCTCAGAGGGAAAGCAGGTAATAAAGGCAGCACATCCTGCACTTTAGAACCGCATCCGTCTCATCCTGCAGCCACCCTGTAGCTGAAAGCACAGTTCTGGAGCCCGACTATTAGGTCCAAATCTCAATTTTGCCCTTGAGTCAGCGAGGCCTTGGGCAAGGGGTCCCTTGAATTCAGTCTTCCTGTGGTAGACGAGGACGGCCACACCACAAGGCAGTCGCTGGGCCGGGCCCCGTGTCCCTACCCCGTGCGTGTGTGCATCACTGGCAGCGGTGACTGCGTGCTGCTTGGGGGACAGCACTTGAGCCACCTCAGAACACCCTGGTGAGCAGCGGACACTTGCACCAATGGAAGCAGGACCGAGGCACCGGGATGGTCCCTGTGAGACTCTGGGTGCATTGTGAGCCTTGGGGAGGGGCAGCGGCAGAGACCTGGGCCTTTCTGCTCTCCTGGCACACAGCAGACAGTGTTCCCACTTCCCTTCTCCACCGCGGTGTTTCTCTCTGGTGTGGTCTGGGTGGAAGGCACCAGGAACGCAAAGCCCCAGCACTGCTGCTTCTCCTGGGGGAGAAAAGATTTGTGGCCTGCCTTTCGCCAGGAGGGCTCCTGGCCTTGCCTTGTTGATCAGCAGATACTTGCTCCTCAAAGGGAAGGGGTAGTTGGTCCTTCTGAGCCATGTTTCTAACCCATCTGGTAGGCTGGTCCCCTGGCCCACTCTCACTGCAGCCCTGGGCCCGCTCTTCCTCTGGCCCTGCATGGAAGGGCCTGCCTGACCCACTGGCTTTACAGACACACCGTCAGAGGGCCAGAATCAGACTGAAAAGCCAAGTCTTTCAGCAGCAAAAATGGCGAAGAGATCAAAGGGCGTCAGTGCTGCTGGCGTGGCTTTTGCAGGTCTGACCTTGGGAGGTGATGCCAGGCGACCTCCTTTCAGTCCTCCACGGCTCAGCCTGGCAGCTCAGGAGCGGGCACGCTGTGGCAGGTCCCATCTCACTACGCTGGGGCGACTGTGTATGGGCACAGCAGCACACAGTGCTCTGCTCCTGGGGTCCACCCCAGCTGCAATTCCTGAAGTGAATAAGCCCTAAGTCACTTAGCAACTCACCCTTCAATCCTCTTCAACCTTCCTGAAATAGCAAAGTAAACCTTAGGTAGGCCAAAGAGTTCCACCCAAAGGCGCACCTCTGTAGACACCTGCCATCCAATGGACCTTTGGGGACCCCCCCCCTTCCCTTTCAACCTGGCTGGACTGCAGCAATACCTCCTTTATTTGATCCCTGGTTATGTCCACATGTGTACTGTATTATCACAGAGGCAGCTGATTCACCATAGAGCACTCAGAAAACATGGAAAAGTATTTTTTAAAATCGAGTGATACTAGTCAAGTCAACCAGCGTTAACCCCGGTGTGCTTCCTGCCAGTCTGCTCCTCTCCATGGGAGTCACACAAAATGAAGATCTCCTAGAAAGAGAAATTCCTCTGTCCCCTGACTTCTTCACTCGGTACACCGCGACCTTCCCATGTTGTTGAGCATCCTCAACTCAGAACGTCACTGGCTGGAGGTGGTCTATAAACCGAATTGGCTTAACCATCTCTTCACTGAAAGGTTGGCATTTAGGAGTGTCCAGTTTTCAGCTGTCATAAACAACTGCGTTAGATGGCAAAGAATTCACAGGTCAATCGTTCCCTTCGCTTTGAACTTCTTCGCAGACCGTTCACTTGACCGAAGCTGGAATTTGCTCCCGTAAATGTAGGAAATAAAGCCATCGATTTCCACAGTGAACACGCAGTTTAGCTTGGGGATAACTGGAAAAAAAAAAAAAAAAAAAAAGGGCGGGAGAAAAAAGATGAGGAAAAATCCTTGGCAGTAAATATTCATTTATTTATTTATTAATATTTTACTTTTAGGTAGAATATTATTCGGAACACATTGAATGAAAAAAATAAGCTAATAGGAAATGGGAAACCCACAAGGGGAGGGGCATTAGGGTTACATGTGGTTATTCTGCCACAGGTCCATCTAGTCACATGCTAAATGTAACTTGGCACCTGATCTTCAGGGTAAAAGGCTATACACCAAATTCCCAGGACCAGAAAGTCCCAGAACACCCGCCAGAAACTGGTTTTCCCACATTAACTTTCAGATGGGCTCCTGGCCTTGTGCTCTGTGGGGAAACTCTTACACCACTTTCTGAGGTTTACAATGTGAGGCAGAAGGATATGTAGGAAAATAAGGGAAGCAACAAGAAAAATGAAGCTCAAAAATTAAAGGAAGAAGGCTGGATGCAGTGGCTCACGCCTATAATCCCAGCACTTTAGGAGGCTGAGGCAGGCAGATCACTTGAGTTCAGGAGTTTGAGACCAGCCTGTCCAACATGGTGAAACCCTGCCCCTACTAAAAATACAAAAATTAGCCGGGTGTGGTGGCGCGTGCTTGTAATCCCAGCTACTCAGGAGGCCGAGACAGGAGAATCCCTTGAATCCGGGAGCGGAGGCTGCAGTGAGTTGAGATTGTGACACTGCACTCCAGCCTGGGTGAAAGAGCGAGACTGTCTCAAAAAATAAATAAATAAATAAATAAAGATAAAAAAATTAAAGGAACAAAACCCTCTAACTACAGTTTGTTATCTCTGGATTGGTGGGCAAGGTGGGGTGTAGAAATCCTGGGAGACCCAAAGTATCTGCTGGAGCAATGCTGGCCACCGATGGAACCCAAGTGTTATCACCAAGGACACGGCTCAGAACTTCAGGGACAGGCGCCGCTCCTGTTTCTACCCTGCTGCCTGTTTGGCTACATTCCTCTGGGAGCAGCAGCCTTGGGGCAGGTGGAGGCCCTCTCCTGGCGCCCAAACAGACCCAGGTCCCCTGAGGCATGGCCAAGATCTTTCTTCCGCTTGGCCATTTCTGGCTGGGGCCGCTGGCTGCACTGACACACGCCTCTTGGGGGCGCCACGGGAGCAGAGGGTGGTCTCTGCAGGCTTTAATGCAGGTTCAGTAAGTATCTGCAATCAGTGCTCAAACCAAACCCTTGGAGCCTCGAGGAAAAGGCTAACGCAGTAGCTGGAAGCCACAGCCCACATGCAACGCCCTCGGAAACTCCTACATACCTTTCAGGCGGTCTTCTTTGGTGATAATTTTGAAAATGTGCTTTGTTTCCTGTAGAAGGATTCCTGTAATACCCACATAAGAGGGGCACTTGGATTTTGTCACTGTGAAGAAAAAGGACAGTTCCAGGCTCAGGCCTCTGTGGTGCTGGGGGAACCACAGACAAGCAGGCCTCAGGGGTCCGGGGTGCTGGTCCCACCCTCTGAGCTAGCAGATGAAGGAAGACAGCACCCAGGGTGTGGGGGCTCAACAGCTGGGCACTGACGTAGCCAACGAGAACCCAGGCTTTCCCTGGGGCTCTGCAGTCTCTGGAGTGTCCTATGAGGTGTCCTTCGGAGAGTCTGTGGCCACAGCAGTCTTGGGCAGGATTCTGGAGTCAAAGGTCACACACGCGCCCAGCACCACCAGGACCCACGGGCTGGCTGCTCTGATGCAGCCAGGACTCCCTTGCAGGATCTGCACAAACACCACCATGCACTGCCCAGGATGCTGGCTGGAACGTGAGTCCTGCTGCAGAGCTGCCCAGCAGCCAGCACTGCGAGACGAGCCACCATCACAAGCAGCAGCCCCTCCCTCGTCCTGACCCGAGCCTCAGTGTAGGTGACAGAGTCACCAAGCAGCTGCAGTATGCCTGCACCGTCCTCAGGAGATGCCAGGGACATAGCATGGAAAGAGGCAGTCCCGGATCCTGCTCTCACGGAGCCCAGGTTCTAGCAAGGCAGGGTGATGCATGGTGAACCACACCATTCTACTTTCTGACAGCGACGAGTGCTATGAAGAGTAGGGACAGGGCAATGAGTGTGGAGGGTCATGGTTTGCAATGGTAGACCCTCAGGGGAGTGGCAATGGAGCAGGGCTGAACAATCAGAAGTCGGTCTGTGCACACACAGAACTCCCCGGCAGAGGTAAGGAGCAGAGGCGAAGCCCTGAGGCAGGGCAGGAGGAAGGCAGTGTGGGAGGCCTGCTGCCCCAGGGAGCGGGGAGGCCTTAGACCACAGCAAGGAGGCAGGTTTACTCCCATACGATGGGACGCTGCCGGAAGACTTGAAGCACGGAAGGAACGTGCTCTGATTCCTATATAACCGGCACTCCGGCTCCCTGGTGCGGGGAGGAGCTGTGTCTGAGGTAATCTGGGGAATGACAGTGGCTGAATTTAGGTAGTAGGATGTTCCGAAGGATTAGAGGAGGGGATTAGGAAAGAAGAAACATAGACACTATTTCGGTTTTTGGCCTGAACAACCAGCGTAAGTAACTGAGTAATTAACTGAGATGGAAAAGAGCAGGAGGGGTTGCTGTGAGAACTGGGGGTAGCTTTGGCTATGTAAAGTCTGAGATGCCCCCTGAACATCCAGGTGGCTGTGTCAAGTGGGCAGCTGGATGCCTGAGCCTGGAGTTCAGGGGACGGGCCTACGCTGGAGACGTCATCTTGGGGGCTGTCAGGTGTAGCTGACATTTGAAACCGTAGCATTGGATGAAAGGGATTCTGTGTTCAAGATTCCAGGCCATGGGTGAGTGCCCACAGCTACTGTGCCCTTTAGGTTACCAACAGGGGTCCCTGTGTGGAGAAGGTACACGGAGACCACTTAGGGTGTGTCCAGCAAATGGCCAGACCGGCTAAGACAGCCAGTGAGAAGCATCTCCCACCCTTAGTGCGGGGATGATGGTGACCGGGGGCCATCTCAGGGAATCCACACTGTAAGGAGTGTGTCCAACAGAACACACGCCCTGGGTCTCCACGACAGTGTGGACCTCTGGATGGCCATGTGCTACACACTCTTAGGTAAATTACCTGAAATAATAGCCCCGTGAAGATCTGCCTTTAACAGCTTGGCCTGAATCATCTGTGGCTGCCTGCAAGGTAAACAGAAGCCCTTGATTTACATCATGATAAAAAGTTCCAAAAGAAGCAACTAGGTCTTCAACCGCAGCCAGGCAATACCAACGCTGGCTCCTGAAGCTGCATTTACAATGATCAGAGACTTGAGATCCACCCCAAAGAGCGAAGCTTCAGGAATGCAACTTACGTGTCTGGCTTTAGCCCATTGCACAGGTCCCTGATGTACTGTTTCCAGAGTTCATGGAGAGGGAGGAAAAGACTGTATCTGTGGCAGAGTCAGAAACGGAAAAAGTTAGACAACATGAGCTTGGGATGACAATGTCCAAATAGCACAGAGCTTGGCTTGATGCCAACAACTGCGACCTGGGATCATTAGGAACTACGTGCAAATCTTAGGATAAGCAATTGAGCTGGTAACAGAGACCAAGAACCTTCACCTCTCTAACCTCAGTTTCCTCATTGGTAGGACCACACTAGCCCAGGGCGGTGTCCACTTGGACTTCTTTTCATGAGAGAGAAATAAACGTGAGTCTTGTCGAAGCTACTGTTATTGTGAGGTTTTCTGTTACGTGAAATTGAACCTAGTAAGCCCCCAATAAAGCAGGGGTTGCTGGTTGTCACGCAGGTCCTCATGTGAGGCAGCAGGCTGGTCTGGAAGGTGGGCAAGCAAGTGGTGGGGAGAAGAAGAGGGGAGCAGGGGTGAGGACCCCAACAGCTTTCCTCTGGGCCGTTATCTCCAGTCTTGATGCCTTGTGGGGAATCCGTTACCATGAAGCCTTAGGTTAGAGAAATGAGGACCTTAAGCTCAAACCCAACTCGGGTTCCACCCGGGAGGCAAACCCTGGGAGGCAGCAGCCCCTTCTCCACTTGAGGCCCAGCTGATCTCCTGAGTGGGGCCGGGGACAGTGTGGCATACTTTAAGCGTCTTCTGGAGTGTGGGAGGCTATTTGGCTGTCGATCTCCAAGCAAAAACCTACAGACAGCCACAGGACACGCACACTCAGACCCGTCGCCAAGGAGGGATGGAGGGTTGGCTGGAGGAAGGCATCCTCCCACAGGACAGGACAGTGATGCATTCCTTTGGGAAACTTCTAAAACGTGTGGGCAACATCTTGCTTTGGCAATGAAACCCCAGTGGGTGACTGTCTGGCGCTATTAAAAGCTACAAAGTGATACACACTAAAAACATATCAGTTCCTCTTTTCTGTCTAACAAAGCCGAGGGACAAACAGCCTGTTGCCATGGACAACAGATGTACTTGGACGGGTCTTACTCGTGAAGGTGAGGAGAAAGGCCAGACAATGAGTCCTGTCTCACCCGCTTCGCTGAACACAGCCCAGATTGGTAAAGGAAGGCTGCCCTCTTGTGGCAGACAACAGAGAGGCGCCCTTAGCTTAGGTGGAGCCAGGCTGCCTCCCCAGCCACTCAGTCAAGTCCACACACCCAGAAGGGTAAGCACCGCGGGCAGAAAGACGTGGGGAGCTCAGGTTACCTCTGCTGCTCTGGTTTAATATAAAAGAGCCGCAGCTCCCTCCTTTGCCTGGCAGAGAGGCCTTTGGCTTTCTTCTTCTTCTCCTTGCGCTTGTGGCGGGTGAAGTACTCCAGGACCACGGCCTTGCGCTGCAGCTGGTCCTCGCGGGCCTGAGGGCTCATGCCGGGCGTGCTGCGCTTCAGGAAGGCCCTCACGAAGGCCTCGGCCCGCTGTGCTCCTGGAGGCTGCAGGCGGACAAGGGGGTGCAGTGCTGACTGCTCTGGTCTGGGCAGCCCAGGATCCCAGGCATCCCGCCCGCAGCTACTGGGAGAGCAGATGGGGCCCATCCCTCCACCCACTGAGGCTCACACCCCACTCATCTGCCATGCGTCTGCTACCCACAGTTGCCGAGATGTAAGTCACACTCACACACAAATTCATGACCGTTTGTCACACACAACAGCATGTCAAACGCTCACTTCCTGCTCTGGCCCTGCTTTTCTGAGGTTATTCTGCTGAGGACTAAAACCTTTCTATCTGGAAGAATACTTCAGTCATTCTTGGCAGAAGAGAAAGCTTGAGAAATGTGTAACAAAGATATTCAACCAGGCATGACCAGATGAAACTAAGTGAGCTCAGAGTAGCACTAAGCTATGGAGGAAGTGATCCTAACACTACAGAAAGCAAAACTAGGGCTTCAGGGCCAGCCAAGCCTCAGGGGGTAGGGACCCTGACACTGTGCCCTTGGGACGATACTCCTCAACTGGGTTTCCAGCAATGTGGGCATGGTGTGGCTACTCTCCAAGAGGTCCGCTCCTGCCCCGAAGACCATCACTTGGAGGAAAGTACCATCAAGAGCATCTCAGGCCCCAGACTCTCTCTCTCCAAAGGGCGTCACTGAGAGCCGGGCGTCAACTTACCATGAATGAGTGTAGGCTCTTAGAGAGGACTTTTGAAAAAATGACTGTCATAATTGTGTGCAATTCTCAAACAAACAAACAAAAACCTCCAAGCTCACTACCTCTCAAGTTGGAGTTCCAATAATGGATTCCTCATTTGGTGGCAGATGCCACTGCCCTCGTGCCTGCCACAGCCCTGGGCAGTTCTCTCTCCTGAGGGCCTGTCTCCTGGCTGGGCTGTTTCCTGAGCTTTTTGCACTAGCCAGGTGCTAAATGCTAAGACTGAGGCTGACAGACTGATGCTGATCTGTCATTAGTAACCCAGCCCTCCCTCTGTGGGAGAGCAATGGGGATGGGAAGATAGGGTACACATAGCCTTCGAGGGAGCTCACAGTATGATGGTGGGAACTCTGTCTGTTCAGTTTTGCACCTGTAGATGCTAACTAAAAATTAATTCACTCTCATCATTGTGACTATAATAGGACAATAATCTGATTCTCTTAAATACCTGAGTGGCTCGTCTTTCACGGAGAAGCAAAATAAAGGCATACTGGTCTTTCAAAATCTTGCTTTCAAGGTAATGCTCTCACTATGAGCTATAAGAGGAACTTTTGTGAAACTGACAAAGCAGGCCGAGGCATCCAGATATAATCTGTAAATTTCACTTATGATATGTAATTGCACACCTTCTGCAGAAGTGCAGAGGGCACAGTGACAAGGTTGAACGATGCTGCTCAGCACATGGGCACAGCCTGGTGTCCCTAACATAGTGGGAATGATAAAAGGTTAAGAAAAGCCTTATTTTACCAAACTTGACTTTGGCACAACAGAAAAGGAGGCCGGCAAGTGGGAACAGGTCATCAGAACTACAGACTTTGATCCAGTCTTAGATGTCTGCCAGAAAAATGAGGAGTACAATGTGGGAAAGGACATCTCAACCAGGGCTGGGGGCTCAGAAGCTACTGAGCCATCTTTGCCATCACCTCTGTTGCTCCTGGACCTCCTGCCAAGAACTGACCTGGACTTCAGAGTCTTTCGCCTCTTTCTGAGACAATGCATGATAGATCACACCTAGAGGATTAAAAACAAGAAATGATCAATTCTTGTTGGGTATGGCTGTAAGACCCAAGACTTCTCTAACTATGAAAATAACTACACCGCTGGATGCATGGCTCACACCTGTAGTCCTAGCACTTTGGGAGGCCAAGGCGGGTGGATCACCCAAGGTCAGGAGTTCGAGACTAGCTTGGCCAACGTGGTGAAACCCCGTCTCTACTAAAAATACAAAAATTAGCCGGAGGTGGTGGCTCACACCTGTATTCCCAGCTACATGGGAGACTGAGGCAAAACAATCGCTGGAACCTGGGAGGTGGAGGCTGCAATGAGCCGAGATCGTGCCATTGCACTCTAGCCTGGGTGACAGAGACTCTGTCTCCAAAAAAAAAAAGTAAAAGAACTACACTTATAACATATGCTTATTCATATTCAGAGATAGGAGATCAGGTTGGTAAGAAGAGCAAAGCTTTCTTGGATGCCTCTTATCCCACCCTCTGGCCACATCTATGCTAGAAGTTTCAAGCTCATGGTTTAAAAAGAGTGCTTCTCAAAATTTAACGTGTGGAAAAATCTCTGGGATCTTATTAAAATGCAGATTATTGGTCTCCTACCCTAGATCCTGAGTGTCTAACATATTCCCAGATGCTACTGCAGGTCAGGGGATCACATTTTGAGTTGCACTGGTTTAAAATATCCCAAGTTAGAAGCCCGAGCCCTTGCTAACGAGGTAACTCATTTAAAAGTTATATGATATAGCTGTCTAGGATGTAGATGGTTAGAAATAGGTTTTGTTAACTGCAAGATGTTTAAAAAGATTCTTCACATTTTAATATGAAATTATAATGTATCATATAATCAAGGGTGTCCTGAACTGATGAAATACAACAGTTCTTCCTTTAACTCAAAATATACATCAGTCAATAAAGTTTCAACCTCTAAAACAAATTCCACACTTCTGTTTCTTAATTTATTGAAAGAAGAAAACCATGGCACTGGGGACACAGTACAGGTGTGAATGGAGTAAGAATGGGACTACTAAGGCCTGGTTTATGAGCTAAATAGCTAGAAAATGTAATTTACACTATACTCTGTAAATTTAATTCCAGCTTTCTTGTACTTCCCTGAGAATGTCTGATGCAAGGTGGTTACAAGTTTTTTGTTGTTCTTGTTTGTTTTGATATTGGGTCTTTCTCTGTTGCCCAGGCTGGAGTGCAGTGGCACAATCATAGCTCACTGCAACTTTGACCTCCTGGTTTCAAGTGATCCTCCCACCTCAGTCTCCTGAGTAGCTGGAACTACAGGTGTGTGCCACCACACCTAGCTTTTTTTTTTTTTCTTTCCAGTTGTTGTAGAGATGGGGTCTATGTTGTTGCCCAAGCTGGTCTTCAACTCTTGACCTCAAGTGATCTCCCTGCCTCAGCCTCCCAAAGTGCTGGGACTACAGTCATGTCCCACCACACCCAGCCAGGTATGTTTGTTTGATCAAGCAAACCAATGTGGCTGCAAGTTTTATATACAGCATCTAGTTCTCCCTCAAGCGGAAGTTGGGGATTATAAACTGTAGAGAGCAACTTGAGGGGCCTGATAACTTTGCTTCACCTGTTACAGGTGCTTAGTAACAGACTTGGAAGTCTTTCTGCAACAATACACATCTAACAATTACTGAACACTCATTACTCGCCAGAAACCTCATTAAAAGGTAGACATGTTTTTTCCCATCACACTTGTGCCCATGAGCAAATTGAAGCTCCGACATGCTGAGACAATCTACTTGATCATATAGGTACAAAGTGGCAGAGGTGAAAAATCAAAATTCTGATCGAAGGCCCAGTCTTAACGGTGACTACACGTCCCTCCTTGGCACATGTCTTCTACCCCTAAGTCCCAAAGCTCTGGGTTAGTGATATCATTCCCCAGCAGCTCTCGGCGCGTTGCATCAGATAAGAGTGCGAAACCAGCTCGCAGAAAGGAGCAGGGTCTTGACTGCGGTCACCCCGGGAGGTAGTGGCCAAGTTGGGCCAAGGCCTGGAACCCTCCTCTAGCATCGCACACCACTGAGCAGCCCCCGGGAGAACCTGCCTCCAGCCCTGACATCCCTCCCTAGCTCAGAGGTCGAGCCAGGCTAACCCGTGTTCCAGCCCTCAGTTTTTATGTAGGGTGGGCGCATTCCTGTAGCGGTTCTTTAGGACTCCGCAGCGACAGGCAGCCCGGACCCATTTCACCCACAAGCACCAGGACCCCGACCCTTAACATCCCCAACCCTCTCTAACTTCGTGGCCCCGCTTACTCTTCATTCTCGGACCGCTTCCGGCGCGCTCTGATGACGCACTGGCAGTTGCTGTCGCAGACTCTCGGATATCGGAGATGGCGCTGTGTGTGACATCACCGACACTCGCCCACCTCGGGGGCGCATGCGCTTGGATAGGGATTGGGCGACTGAGAGCGTCTTAGCGGGTGTCGGGGAGCAGTGGGGAGGCGTGAGTCGCTTCTTGGGGCCTTTTCCGCTTGCATCTTTTTGCGGGACAGTCAGTAGGGTTGGGGTAAAGGCATGTGGAATGCTTTTGAAGGTCCAGAGTGGAGCGAGGCGAGGCGACTTGGAGAGGACTCGAAGGTTGGGGACCTGGGAGGGCGGAAATGGGACCGGGACGGGGGGATGACGTCTTTGTCGTCCCTAATCAGCGCTCTTACGGATGAGCCGCGGCAGCTTTAGCTGTGGGCACGGGCACCGAAGCTGGGACGGCAGGCTTAGGTTCTAGTGCCGTGTCTGCTGCTGACTAGCTGTTTAACCTCGCTTAGGTTACTCATCTCTTAAGCCTCACTTGCAGTCTGTGCTGTGAGTGGGGTCGGCCGCACAGGTGATGATGCGCCTCCTGGGTCCCTTTGATGGTTTCAAGATGCTTTCTTGAGACTAAGAATATTAGTTTTTATCAATAAAAAATCATAGCAATAAGATCAAAGGTGGCTCACACCGTGGGAGGCGCAGGCGGGAGGAGCTCTTGAACCCAGGAGTTCGAGACCAGCCTGGGCAACATCGGGAGTCCCCCATCTCTACAAAACATTTTAAAAAAGATTGTCCAGGCGTGGTGGCTCGTGCCTGTAGTCCCAACTACTCGGGTATCTGAGATGGGAGGATCACTTGAGCCCAAGAAGTTCAGGGCTACAGTGAGCCTGGATCATGCCACTCCAGCCTGGGCAACAGAGTGAGACCCTGTCTCCAATAAATAAATAAATAAATAAAAAAGATACCCCATTGCTCAGTGGAAAGGTGCAGGAGGGCCTGGTGCAGACTTCTCAGGAGTGACCCAGTGCTGGGCAGAACCGTGGTGCCCCAATTTCTGCTGAGCACTGGGTCTGTGCTGGGTGGGAGAGAAAAGCAAAATGGTCCCTGTGTGGTTCTCAACTTTGAGTACAGTATACATTTCTTTACAGGGGATTCTGGGAGTATGTCCAAGGGTTTGAGTTTGAGAAACATTGGCTTAGTTTCTTTGCTGGTTACCTTGTACCATTTTGATTTTAAACATGAGACTGCAGGCACTGAAATTCGTTCATCCCAGTGACCCCCAGCGCATTGACTTTATATAATTTACATATTAGTTTTTGCATATGTAATACACTTATGCATTTACTTATATGTATAAAATTGAGAAATACAACATTTAAACCAAAACATGCTGCCTTTGCAGATATCTGAAAATTGTAATTTGTGGGACCGATAACGTGAACTACCAAATGAGAACTTTTATTATTTTAAAAATTAACGAGTAAGAATTGTATGTATTTATGGTATGCAGTATGTTTTGAAATGTGTATACATTGTGTAATGGCGAAATGAGCTAAGAGCAATGCTAATACACTCATTTTGTGATGATAACACTTCAAACCTACTCTCAGTGAAATTCAGGTTATTAACTGTAATTCACTGTTATTAACTGTAGTCACCATGTTATACAATAGAGCCCTTCACAGATGTGAACCTTAAAATCGAATGAGACAGCAGAAGGTGTTAGCCAATTTCAGAGCTGTATATTCAAGGGGGGGCCTTTTTGGGCAAGACCTCTGTGATTATGGAGATGAATGAGAAGACCTCTGTCTTTGAAAGTTTTTTTCTGGGGTTATTAGGACTCTTAACTCCCAGTTGATTCCTTCTGGGATCCCTGGGTAACTGCCAGTCTCCCCTAGAATTCCCTGATGGTGGTGAGGTGGGTTGTCCTTGAGTTGCAATTACTCCATAGTTCCTTCATCACTAAATTTTTTTTTTTTTTGAGGCCGAGTCTTGCTCTCATCCAGGCTGAAGTGCAATGGCATGATCTCGGCTCACTGCAACCTCCGCCTCCCGGGTTGAAGTGATTCTCGTGCCTCAGCCTCCTGAGTAGCTGGGATTACAGGCACACGCCACCATGCCCGGCTAATTTTTGTACTTTAAGTAGAGACGGGGTTTTACCATGTTGGTCAGGTTGGTCTCAAACTCCTGACTTCATGATCCACCTGTCTCGGCCTCCCAAAGTGCTGGGATTACAGGGGTGAGCCACCGCGCCCGGCCTAAATATTTTTTAAAAAGCAAACAAACCACTTGATTATTCTCAGAAAATAATTGTTTATGTATGTAGAGAGATACCTGTGAGGATGTTTGTGATTGCTGGTTATACTAGCAAAAATTTAAAAACAATGCTATATTTGATCATAGTGGATCAAGCAAATTAACCGTGTGCTAACTAATTAGGTAATTAGGTATGCTAATTGATGCATTATTAAATGCATTAATTTACCTGATTAGTTAGTACACATTTAATTTGCTTGATCCACTGATCAAATACAGGCTCACAATCACAGGATAAACTTTCATTTCAAATTTCTTGGTATCATACCTGGAGATTTGTTTTTAGCAGGTGGGTCTTAATAATCTGTTTTTATAAGGTGGGTCCCAATAATCTGTTTTTATAAAGTGTTCCTAGGTATGGTACATTTGTTACAGTAGATAGGTAGTCAGGTATGAGCAGGGCAGGAGAAGGCTCCCAGCTACACACACCAGAAATGATGGGCCACCATCCGGTGATGGTCAGGTGGTTGTTAACTGTTTCTCTAAAGTAATTGGCTACAGCTGGCGCTAGGGAAAAGGCAGGCTCCTAACAGATAGAAAACACCTGAAACCGATCAGCAGCTTCCCTGTAAGATCTCAGGAGTGGGGAGAAGTAATGCAAGATCCTGGAAGTAGATCCTGGAAGCAGGCCAACGTATAAAACCCCAAGTCAAGAGGTCAGGCTATGTAATCCCAGCACTTTGGGAGGCTGAGGTGGGTGGATCATGAGGTCAGGAAATCGAGACCATCCTGGCTAACACGGTGAAACCCCGTCTCTACTAAAAATACAAAAAAAAAATACAAAATACAAAATACAAAAAAATTAGTCGGGCGTGGTGGCAGGTGCCTCTAGTCGCAGCTACACGGGAGGCTGAGGCAGGAGAATGGTGAGTGAGCCGAGATCACACCACTGAACTCCAGACTGGGAAACAGAGCGAGACTCCATCTCAAAAAAAAAAAAAAAAGAAAAAAAGAAACCAAGGCTGCGCTCTTGGTTTCTCAAGTTGCCTGCTTGTTTGTCTTTCCAAGTTGTATAATAATTTCCTTCTTTTCTTTCCTTACTGTTCTAAAGCTTTTTTTTGTTTTTTCGAGACTGAGTCTCGCTCTGTCTGCCTGGCTGGAGTGCAGTGGCACGGTCTTGGCTCACTGCAACCTCTGCCTCCCGGTTCAAGCGATCTTCCTGCCTCAGCCTCCCAAGTAGCTGGGATTACAGATACACGCCACCATACCCACCTAATTTTTGTATTTTTAGTAGAGATGGGGTTTCACCGTGTTGGTCAGGCTGGTCTCGAATTCCTGACCTCGTGATGCGCCCGCCCTGGCCTCCCAAAGTGCTGAGATTATAGGCGTGAACCTCCCTGCCCGGCCTAAAGCTTTTTAATAAACTTCCACTCCTGCTCTGAAACTTGCCTTGGTCTCTTTTTCTGCTTTATGCCCCTCAGTCGAATTCTTTCCTTTGACAAGGCAAAAATTGAAGTTGCTGCAAACGTGTACGGATTTGTCTCCAGTTACTTGGGGTAACTCGGTTCTCTGCCACTGATAACGCATTTCTGTAACATGATGGAATACCATGCAGCCTTTAAACAAATTACATGCAATTTTAAAAAGGTTACAAACTAATAAAGCCAAATATATACACAATAGTTACAAAGACATGAATATACTAAAAGATTTTATAACTGAGTAAGTGAAGTTATGGGAGATTTTTCCTTTTATTTCTCTTTTCTAAATTGCATTTGGTGAAAACAAGACTATTCATTTTCTTTTTTTATATCTATAAATGATAAACTTTCAAACATGGATACACATGCGTTTTCCCAATAGTGGCTTTGTGAAAGTTCCACAAGAAGTCAAGGTTTAATGGAATCATTGCAGGTGACTCCCCTCCCACCTGCAGCAATTTATTATGAAAACCTTCAAATATACAGAAAAATGGAAACACTTCAACAATGAACACCCATATGCCCTTTGATTCTACAATTCACACTTTGTTGTCTTTGCACAGGTTTCTTTTGATTGTTGCTCTGAGATATTCAGGCTGCTGTCCTCAGTACTCAAGAAAAATCTCATATGTAAGCTCAAAAAGATTAAGCTTCAACTATTAAATAAGTGGGTATCCATGAAAATTAGGACTTTTGTAAATAAACACAATGAAACTTACAGAAACCATTTATCTAATAGCCTCTGACAATATAGTGGAGGAGTATTTTTCCTGTATCCCCTCTCCTCTACTTTTGGATTAATGAAAAACATTTCTAGTGTTTTTTTTGTTTGTTTTTTTTTTTGTTTTTTTTTGAGCCCAAGTCTCGCTCTGTCGCCCAGGCTGGAGTGCAGTGGTGCGATCTTGGCTCATTGCAGCCTCTGCCTCCCAAGTTCAAGGGATTCTTCTGCCTCAGCCTCCTGAATAGCTGGGATTACAGACGCTCACCACCACACCCGGCTGTAATTTTGCTATTAGAGACAGGGTTTCACCATGTTGGTTAGGCTGGTCTCCAACTCCTGACCTCAAGTCATCTGCCCGCCTTGGCTTCCCAAAATGCTGGGATTACAGTCCTGAGCCACCTGTAATACCTCTAGTAGTAGTTTTTTTTACTGCTCAGAGGTCATGATCCTGAATACCAGCAAACCTGCAATAAGAACATGGAAGACTTTATTGTCAGTGAAAATTGTAATCCACCAAGTCAACGAAGTCGATATTTATATATGTACATCTGTATTTGTGTGTGTATATAAATATACACACGTTTTTTTCTTTTTCTTTTTCTTTTTTTTTTTTTTGTTGAGTGTTTATATGAGGTATGTTTGAGAGGGATGAGGCTTGTATGCTTTTTCTACAGGAAGGCCTTGTCCATAACGTGGGTTGCTAACAGCATCTTCTTCCCAGGGTGGCCTGGAGCACTCAACAAGATGACGCATGTTTAAACAGGGCCTGGCACAGATAATACAGCTTGAGAGGTGGTAGTCATCATTGTCTGTGTCCTCACAAGGACAGAACAGTCCCTGAGGCTCAAGATTACGCACTTCCCTGGCCCCACTATGCCCTTGATCCAGGCATTGTGTATTGACAAGGAGCGCTGGTGAGGGTGGTGGTGGAGAGCCTGGGCACAGCGACATCAGCCCTCAATCATTCCTCAGGCCTAATAGTGCCACAGAGACTAGGCAGTAAGGTGCCAGTGCTAACACTGGACACTTCTGCTGGTCAAATCCTCTCCTGCTGGGTAATAGGCACTTTGTCTACAAGAATCAAAGAACTGGTGCTTGCCGGAGGACAGCATATCAGCTCTTTTATAAAGAGGCAGCGCTGCGCCCTAAGTCAGTTTAAGACTAACTATTTGGAATTCTCACAGCGGAGACTCTAATACTTGATGTGTCTGGTCACATACCAGTTTCTGAAATCCAAGTTTTGCAGTCTTTCGACCTCCAAAAGTCACTCTTTAAGGCTAGCTTGATCCCAAATGTATAAAATATAACTATAGTTTTCTTCCAGCTCCCTGGCCCAGCGTTGCTCTGTGAACTGGTTGCACTGAGGAAAGCATACTTTCGGCTAATAGAGTGTCTGGATAAACCCAGGGCTCTCTGGGTCCTAAAAGAGCTTCTTCACTGCATTTCTCAGGTTTGCTGAGGTACTTGAAGGGTTTGCAGGAAAGTCACTGCAGGCTGCATGGGACTGTGTGCATGTAGCTCATACCTCCCGCCACCTATTTTGACCTGTGCTTAACTCTGGGAAAGCAGCCATTGGCTCCAGACCTAAGGGTTATGTGTTTACATTTGTAGGAGTCTGTTTGGGTCAAAATATGGGAAAGTAAGAGAGAGAAAGGACCTGATATAAAATCACCCAAACTGGAATTGGGGCACAGCTGGGAAGCACAGAGATCTGGCTTTGTGGTGCCTGAATCCCAAAGCCATCCTGCAGGCAGGGGACACACCTCCCCTTCAAGTTACTTGAAGCCAGGCTGGGAGCAGTGGCTTACGTTTGTAATCCCAGCACTTCTGGAGGCCAAGGTGGGAGGATCACTTGAGGCCAGGGATTTGAGACCAGCCTGGGCAACATGTGAGACCCCATCTCTACACATTTTTTAAAAATAATAAATTAGCCAGGCGTGGTGGCACACACTCGTAGTCCCAGTTGCTCTGGAGGCAGAGCTGGGAGGACTGCTTGAGCCCAGGAGGTGAAGGTCAAGGCTACGGTGAGCTATGATTGCAACTGCACTCCAGCCTGGGCAACAGTGTGTGACCCTGTCTCAAAAAAAATGATTTGAAGCCAGAGGGGATCTGAAGCTGTTTAAATGTGATTCAGTGCAGAGGTCAACCCCTCAGCAAAACTGCCTGAAAGGAAAAGGGGTGCCCTTTCTGGGAGATGGAAAGATCCTTTAGTCTTTTCCAGTCTCTGCTGTTCTTTAATACACCACATCCAGCGTGAAATGTGAAAAACAGTGTATACGACACCCACAGAAACAGGACACTGTAACCCACAATCGTGGAAAGAAAGTCACTAGAGCAGAAGCGTAGGTGACTCAGATGCTGAACTGGAAGGCGAGGCCTTTAAAATACTACTATAAATAGATTAACAAACTTAGAGGGAAAGATGGGTCAAACAGGTGAGCAGGGGAGGAATTTTCAGCAGGGGCATGGAAATTTAAAGCTCAAAAATACTTTCAGTGTTCCCTGTGATGGTAAATACCTGCATGTTCCGATTTAACAATTTTTTTTTTCCTTAGAGACAGGGTCTTGCTCTGTTTCCCAGGCTAGAGTGCAGGGGTGCGATCGTAACAGCCTCAAACTCCTGGGCTCAAGAAATCCTCCTACCTCAGCCTCCTGAGTGGCTGGGACCCTAGGCACATGTCATCATGCCTGGGTAATTTAAAACATTTTGGTAAAAATGGGGGTCTCACTATGTTGCCCAGGCTGGTCTTGAACTCCTGGCCTCAAATGATCTTCTCACCTTGGCCTCCCAAAGTGCTGGAATTACAGGCAGGCATGAGCCACTGCACCCAGGCAGACTTAACACTTTTATAACTACTGAGAATACTTCCCCAGACCATACACCCTCTTCCTTTTCTTTTCTTTTCTTCTTTTTTTTTGAGACAGAATCTTGCTCCATCACCCAGCCTGGAGTGCAGTGGTGCCATCTCAGCTCACCGCAACCTCTGCCTCCCGGGTTCTAGCGATTCTTCTGCCTCAGCCTCCCAAGTAGCTGGGACTACAGGCATGCGCCTTCACGCTCTGCTAATTTTTGTACTTTTAGAAGAGATGGGGCTTCACTCTATTGTCCCGGCTGGTCTCAAACTCCTAACCTCAAGTGATTTGTCTGCCTCGGCCTCCCAAAGTGTTGGGATTACAGGTGTGAGTCACCTTGCCCAGCCACACGCTTCCTTTGTAATCATCTGGTAAATATTCATCTTCCTCAAGCCCCGAAGCCTCTTTGGGGCCCTGTGTCTAGCTTATCACATGAAGGAATCCCTGGGGACCCATACCAATCTCCCTGCAACCAGGTACCACTGATGCTAGAGAGAGAGGGACCCTGGGAGAAGCTCTCTGGGTGCTGTGGGGCCTGAAGGCTGCTTCACTGCAAGGAGCCCTCAGCTGTCTGAGGCTTCGGGGGCTTCAGCTGTCTGAAGTGCTGGGACGTGGAGATTGTCAGCTTGTAGAATGTCCCCCTTCTGGTCTGGACTCGGTGTCATTTCCATCTTCTCCGTGCTGTTACTAGTCCTGTGGTCCCAGCCACTCAGAAGGCTGAGACAGGAGGATCGCTTGAGCCGAGGAGTTCGAGGCTGCGTTGAGCTAAGATTAAGCCACTGTACTCTAGCCTGGATGACAGAGTGAGACCTTGTCTGTAAGAGGGGGAAAAAAATGTCAAATCTGTATGTGCAGGCATTTACCATCACCTCATTCCTGAAGCTTCAACCCTGCCTGTCAACGCACAGTTCTGAGGACCGGCCCTCATTTCATACCTGGCGCTTATCTGCAGGGCAGCAGGGGCCGGGGCTGGGGTGCAGCTGCTCTCTTTGTGAGCTTGAGGAAGTTCCCCTATTTCTCTTGGGTCTTTAGGCTCCTTGAGGATCCCCAGAAGCCATGAGCCTCTGGATGGAGGATACAGCTTTAGCACACACCTGTGGCCCCTGTTGGCCTTTCCTTTTGGAGCACTGGTGTGGCTTTGAAGGTTGCCCCTGGCTTCTTTCCATCTGGAGCCAAATAGTAAAACATGACCCAGCATTGCAATGCTGAAAATTGGGTTATAATTCTCAGATTGTTAGGTTTCTACCATCTTATATTCTTTCCAAGAATATAGGGAATTCTGACTGGGTGCAGTGGCTCATGCCTGTAATTCCAGCACTTTGGAGGCCGAGGCGGGCAGATCACTTGAGGTCAGGAGTTCGAGACCAGCCTGACCAATATGGTGAAACCCCGTTTCTAGTAGAAATACAAAAATTAGCCGAGTGTGGTAGTGCTCGCCTGTAATTCCAGCTACTTGGGAGACTGAACCATGAGAATTGCTTGACCCTGGGAGGCAGAGGTTGCAGTGAGCTGAGATCGTGCCACTGCACTCCAGCCTGGGCAACAGAGTGAGACTTGATCTAAATAAATAAATAAATAAATAAATAAATAAATAAATAAGGCTTCTTGACACCTGGACAAGAACTGCCTTTAATATTAATTTGGCCATTTGGACTATGACAGGTTATTTTGGCATTTATATTTATTGGTTTACATATTTTCTCCCCCGGGGAGGTCTTGGAATATTAGACATAAAAGGTGCCCAAGGTCTGCAGCGGTGTTCTCCGGCCTGTCACTTGATGGCATTCTAACACAAGGAATGAGACGATGGCTTGCAGCTTCTTTCCTTAGTCTGGGAATTATTTCCCTCCACACCTGTCAAAAATCCGGTTTACTGGCCACTTCAAAGAATCACAGCCCTTGTGACTAGAAACTGCAGACATCCAGAAGCTAAGGGCATTTCTCTATAAACAATGTAATGGTTTTGATCAACACCTCCAGAACAGACAGGACAGAGTCAAGTGGTTTAAATAAGATAGAGGGTAAAAGGAGAGAGAAATTACGAGACCCTGGGGAAGAGGCGGGATTGTCGATGACATTTGGAAATTGATGGTGCGTCAGCGAGGCGGAAGGAGAGGAGGGGGTGCTTCCAGATGGCAGGATTCACGGCTAGATTGTGGCTGTTATGAGACACGGCTGCTTTGAGGAAGGTGAGGGATTGATTTCCACTCCTGTCTTTTTTTTTTTTTTTTTTCTTTTGGAGGTGTCCTTTACCCCTTTTACTATGAAATGATTTTCTGCCCAGTGACCTTGTTATTACAATGGAGAGAGACACTCATACCGCAGAGTAAGTAATACAACACTGGGCAGTGAGGTATAGACATGAGCTCATGAATTTCATGTGACAAGTGTCCTTTTCCATATAAAGGTAGAAACGGAGACAAAAGGAACTGAAGTTACTTAGCAAAATTGCTACCAATTCAGCTTGATTTTTTGAGGTTAGTGACTAGCTGGTGATATTTATTGGTGACATCTGGGTTAGGAGACCAGCTTGCAATTTTCCCTCCTCTTTATCAAAGAAAAGCAAGTAATTGTGGAGGAGAGGCCAAAGGTGGAGGGGATGGTGGGAATGGTAAACTCTGCCATGCTGTTATCACAGTGCTGCCTGTCACCATTGTGCATCCATGGTGTGGGTGCCGGGCAGACGCACAGACAGCGTTGGAGAAAGAGTACATGAATGACTGAACGTCTGAAATCAACTGAAAGGCACCAAAAAGGTGGCCTCCTAATCAGTGTCATTCCAGAGGCATCATAAATGCTGGTCCCCCAACCGCAACAGTGTACCAAGCTGGGAGCCCCTGCTCCAGGAAACCACAGTGCTTGACATTCAAACAATGGAGAGTCATTCTTTTAGGTGGAGCATTGCTTTCTGCAGGGTCTTATTTTGAAATGCAAATACCCCCAGCGTGGGTAATAAATAAACCCTGCAGTGTGACAAGGTGAGCTTCTTGCCGGTCAGCTGAGGCATGACTAATGGAGTCAGGCTGGGGGCTGGGGGTAGGGGCAAAAGGAGCCCTGGGAGGAGATAAAAAGGAGACTTGAGATTGGTAACATGTGGACGAGTTCACCCTTTTGCCTTCACACTGGAAACCCGGAGCTAGAATTTCCGCTACCGTGGACAGATTCCCAGAGAGCTTGACTTACTTCGGTTGGATATAATTGGGGAGAAGTAAATTGTTTTCTTTCCTTTTTACTCCCTGGTCCACCTCCCACAGAGGATCCCAATAAACTGTGGCACAAAGACAGTGGCCTAGAGGGGGCGGACGTGGGGAGCCCACTGGTTCCTGCCACTTCTATAAAGTGGGCCACTGGGCCTTACCTAGCTGTGGCAGGCACTGAGTTCTGTCTGCCCCGAGGCTGGTTGCTGTAGGAGGTGCCTGATTTCCCCTCCCTCTTGGAGACACATGAGTTTTCCTTGGAAGCACGGAGCACACGTTTCTCATTGTGCTTGAAAGACTGTTATTAATGCGAATCCCTAGCAGAGAACAGGCCCTGAGGTCTATGGGAACTGCATGCATAGAGGCACATCAATCCACCCTGATGCCCGGGGAGGCCCTTCCTTTTTTCCTTTTTTATATTAGGTCATTGATCAGCAACATTGATCAGAAAAAAATCATGCCTTTTGGGCCATATTCTTGGATGAAGATCAATGATGTTAATTCTCAGTACATCAATTCGTGTAGCGGGCGCTAATTGGAAGGGATGAAGCTGTGTGATGTATCACTGCATAGGGCCCAGGGCAACCACACCCTTGGAGGGGGTCCAGGAGATTTGATTTGACCAACCTACTCAACAGATGAAGCAGGAAACTGCACCTGGCAGAGGGGCCCTGAAGACAGAGGTTTAAAAGCCGTTCCGATCCCCTAATACCGGTGATGCTTGATGCTCCCTGGGCGGCAATGACGAGGAAAAAATGACACAGCAGAACTTTGAGCAGCCTCGGCTTCTTGTGCTTCAGGCAACAGCCTCCTCTTTCTTCCCCTGCAGCAGGCATTTTCATTCCCAAACCCCATATTTTATCACCACTGTGAGAAAACTTTAAATTGAAAGATGGAAATTGACTCTATCAAATATAGACAGAGCCAGAAATAATCCAACAGCAAAGGCTTCCAGGGTTTTCTTTATTTTTTATTTATGTACTTATTTATTTACTTTTGAGAATAGAGTCTTGCTTTGTCATCCAGGCTGGTGTGCAGTGGTGTGATCTCGACTCACTGCAACCTCTGCTTTCTGGGTTCAAGCAATTCTCATGCCTTAGCCTCCCGAGTAGCTGGGACTACAGGCATGCACCACCATGTCTGGCTAATTTTGTATTTTTAGTAGAGATGGGGTTTAGCCATGTTGGCCAGGCTAGTCTTGAACTCATGACCTCAAGTGATCCACCCGCCTCAGCCTCCCAAAGCGCTGGGATTAGAGGTGTGAGCTACCGCGACCAGCTCCTAGGCAGAGTGTTTCGACAGCTGGCCAGCAAGAGTGGATCAGAACAGCCTCACTTACTGGGCTGTAGGATTCTTAGGTGTCAGTGCCTCTGCTGTGGAGTTTCGAGTTTGCCGCGTTGACCCGAGACGATGCCCTTCAGACGAGGAGTGGTCGCTACAGACGGTGGGTCCAGCTGGAATCACGGACTCTAGTCCAGCCTGGCCATTCCTTTGGCAACTTTTCTAGGCACAGGTTTTTGCTGAAACTTCTAGATTCTCAGACACTAAGTTGGGGAGATCCTGTACCCTTGACAACTCACCTCTTTACCACATTTGTCTGATGTCGATTGTCTTGGAAGAATATCTTATGACTCCTGGGTCTAGGGCACCCTAATATTTTCGTTTTCCAATTGCCTGTTTGACTGCAACAGGGTAGGGGATTTTCCAGCAGATATTATTGTTGTAATAACCAGGTGTTATTTGTAGTGGGACCGAAAAGGTAAGACATTAGGTTTAGATGAGCTCAAAAGGGAATGTGTTCAGACGATGTCACCAGTTTGACCCTCAGGGTGCATTGGATGGTTGAGGGAAGAGGTGAGCTGGGTTTCTGCCTCCTTGCGATTTCTCATGTACTCTTGATAATGCCGCCGTTCCCCACCCAGTAGCAGGAGGCTGAGCCAGCCGGTGCTGAAGGTCCCCCCGGCTTGAGGACGTAAGGGGTCCCTCGGGGCTGTGGGATAAGTCAGAGGCATCAGAACTGCCCGCTGTGGACTGAACTGTGCCCCTTCCCCAAATTCCTATGTTGAAGCCTTAGCCCTTAATGTGGTGGTGTTTGCAAATGGGGTCTTTGGGAGATGATTAGGTTGAGATGAGGCCATGAGGGTGGGACCCTCATGATGAGAGTAGTGTCCTTTTAAGAGAGACAGCGGGGCCAGTGCGGTGGCTCATGCCTGTAATCCCAGCACTTTGGGAGGCTGAGGCAGGTGGCTCACTTGAGGTCAGGAGTTCAAGATCAGCCTGGCCAACATAGTGAAACCCTGTCTCTACTAAAAATACAAAAATTAGCTGGGTGTGGTGGTGGGCGCTTGTAGTCCCAGCTATGTGGGAGGCTGAGGCAGGAGAATCATTTGAACCCAGGAGGCAGAGGCTGCAGTGAGCCAAGATCGTGCCACTGTACTCTAGCCTGGGCGACAGAGCGAGGCTCCATCTCAAAAAAAAAAAAAAAAAAAAAGGAAGAAGAGACAGCAAAGTGTGTGTGTGCTCTTTCTGCCATGGAGAACACAATGGCCACTGGCTCCCTGATCTCGAACTTCCAGCCTCCAGGACTGTGAGAAAATAAACAAAATAAACTTCTGTTGCTTAAGCCCCCTGTCTGTGGTATTTTATTGCGGCCTCCTGAGCTTCCTAAGACATTTTCCAGGGAGGTTCAGATGCCCGTGTCTGCAGAGGAAGGCGATGATCTAGGCCAGGAAGCCGTCAGCTATAGCCAAGAGGCAAGTTTGGCCAAGCCCTCCAGGCAGTGGCCCTGGGCTCTGAGTCTCTGGACTCTCCTTCTCTAATTTCCCTTAGGCACACCAGGTTTCTCCTCTTTCTACCCTGTAGACTCCTCACTTAATTCCTGCTCAGAAAAAAAGGTCAGAGAAACTTAACTTTATCCTTAACAGATTTCTGCACTTTTTGGGGGGAAAAAAAAATTCCAACAAATGTCCCTCCAATGGAGTCTCACTCTGTTGCCCAGGCTGGAGTACAATGGTACTCACTGTAACCTCCTCCTCCTGGGTTGAAGCAATTCTCCTGCCTCAGCCTCCTGAGTAGCTGGGATTACAGGCACCTGCCACCATGGCTGGCTAATTTTTGTGTTTTTAGTAGAGATGGGGTTTCACCCGAATTCCTGCTCTCAAGTGAGCCTCCTGCCTCGGCCTCCCAAAGTGCTGGGATTACAGTTGCCAGTGACACCTTCTACAGCTAAAGGCAAATGTAATTTCTCTACTCAAGGACTGGCAGGATAAAACCTGGAATTCAGGGTTCTCCTATCAGGAACTGAGACAAGTCTGCGATTATACGCTTCTGCAAGCTGACAGGTGAGTCTGCCGCAGTTTCATGGAAGCTGAGAGAAGACAGAAGACTCCTGAGTCAGAAACAAAGGGCTTTATTCTCACAGCAAAAGCAGTAGAGTGTCAGTATTTTTGTGTACTGATTCTCTGAGTTCCAATTCCCCAGGGCAATGCAGAGGGCTGAGGGAAACTGCACATGCAGTGGGTTTTGTTCCAGGCAAGGAACTCTTAGGGTCCCTTCCTTTTTACATAGTGGGCTGTCAGCGTGCCTGCCCTTTGCAAATCTCTCTCTATCTTCCAAAGCTGT
The DNA here is from genome assembly GCF_003255815.1 of Theropithecus gelada. Lineage (NCBI taxonomy): Eukaryota > Metazoa > Chordata > Mammalia > Primates > Cercopithecidae > Theropithecus > Theropithecus gelada. Next base: position 50,367,873 of record NC_037687.1, read on the forward strand.
TCACTGTATAAATAGCCTTGAAAAGATAGTCTACCACAAGGGCCAACAGTGCCTCTGCTCACAAGATGTGCAGAAATGTGGGACACTCATGAATTATCTACCAACATCCCCATGGCCTGTGTGCCCCTAACCTTATCTCTTGTCACTCCATCTCACACTTCATGCTGGGTCATGACAAACTTCTTCTCACCCCGTCTCTCTGGGCTGTTTGTTCATGAAGACTCATCAGCTTGGATTATCCTTTCTTCCTTCCCAGCCACTCCCTGCACACCCTTTGAAATCCCCTCTGTGGAAAGCTTTCCCCAATAGACCATGAACTCCCTGAGGTTCCTGTGCCCTGAGGGGAGGTTGTGGTATAGTTTCCCTGAACAAAGATCCCTTTCTCAGTTCTCCAAGACCATTTAGAGTCAATAACATGCTAACCAGTCCTGAGTGAATTCCCATTTGAGTGTAGCTGATCTTGCCGCATGAACATCTCGCTTAGCTGAATGAAAGCCTGTTGGGGACTGGGGCTCTGCATTGGATGCCTCGGCAGAGTGGCAGGCGGGTAGAGGACACATGTGAAGTCCTCGTTGATCAGCAGGTGGCTGGAAGCCTGTGGCTCAGCAGGGACAGTGAACTGGCCGATCAGACGCGTGCTGCCCATCTGTGCTGCAGTGAGGTCCCTCCTGGATGTGGAGGCTGCTCGCTGGACCCAATTTCCTGAAATTGATTGCATTGATTTGTGGGCTTTTTTTGCAAGTAACTGTTGTCTCTGCAAGAAGCAGTCCCCGAATCACATCAAATGACTTGAGAGCTGGGTTGAGATGGTTTCTGTTAATTAAAAAACTGTATTTCTCATCTTGAGTTGAGGAAGGAAATTTCTGGGAGAAGGAAACACAGCTGTGCTCCCAGGATTTCTCTCATCCAAAAAGACAGAAATTCAAGTGAATCTGGTAAGTGTTCATGCAGCATTTACAGTGTGTGGGATATCAGGGACATAGACACAGGAAGAATGATTAATTATAACCTGGTCTCTGCCCTCAGGAAGCTTCCGCCCAGCAGGGTGGGATCAGGGCACCGAGTGAGAGCAAGTCTTGCAAGTACCAGGGGATAAAGAGGAGACAAGACTTGTTTGCCTGCATCTGGAAGTGGAGTGTTTCCATTTATTACTGCACAACCAGTTACCCCAAAATGTAGTGGCTTAAAAGGACATTTCCTATTTCAGTTTCTGCAGGTCAGGAACTTCGGAATGGCTTAACTGAGTAGTCCCGCCTCAGGGTTTTCCAACTTGCAGTCCACATGTCAGCCAGAGCTTTGTTCATCTGTAGGCTTGGCTCTGGGTGTAGCATCCAGTCCCAGGATGGCCCCCACACAGGGATGTGGGTAGGGGTCCTAAGTTCCTTGCCATGATTTGAGGATGATTTTGAGTATATCTTCAGCTGGCTTCTCCAGAGTGGATGATCCAATAGCTAGCAAGGCAGGAGCTGCAGTGTTTTTCATGAACGACTCTCCACAGACACCATCATTTCTGCAATGTTCTGTTGTTGCATGAGCCAGTCCTGCTTGGTGTGGAAGAGGACCACAATACCAGGAGGCAGGGGTCACTGGGGACCATTTTGCAGGTGGCTACTGCATGGCTGTCTCCTAGCAAAAGGATATGGGGTGGAGAACAGAGACCTCAATTCCCCCATGTCTCCTTCCTGAACAAACTAGCAGCCTCTGCAAAAGCTACTTTGGAAAGCACTGCTTCAGGCCCTAGGCGGCAGGGAGCGCTCTGAGACTGCCCTGAAGACATTGCTGGTGCCGGCTTGCAAACGTAGGATGCTCTGTTTCAAAGGGCTTTCCTGGCGGAGGGGCAGGGGAGGCGGCAGGGGGCCTCCGGAGCCTGCTCCCGCTGTGACTACTTGTGGTTCTCCACTTTGCACCTTCAGAGTGGATGCTTCCCCTGGCCTTTATCTAAGCTGCAGTTCATGTCTCTAAAAAAATATAAAGCTTTTGCTTTGCTGACCTAGATTGGTCTCAGCAAAAGCAAAGATGCATTTTCTCCCAGGGCCCAAGGCAGTCAGCCCTTAAATGAAGTTTATTTAACAAAGGGAATAGTTCCAGTTGAATTCTCGAGATGAAACTGTGGGTTCATTTTCAGCTACATGGAAGGTCGAGGGGAAGCTAATGAAAATGGTTTTTCTCAGCCTACATGATTGATATGGTGTGACTGTGTCTCCACCCAAATCTCATCTTGAGTTGTAGTTCCCATGATCCCCACAAGTCATGGGAGGGACCCGGTGGGAGGTAATTTAATCAAGGGGCCAGTTTTCCCCATGCTATTCTTGTGATACTGAGTTAGTTCTCATGAGGTCTGATGGTTTTATAAAGAGCTTTCCCCTTTGCTCAGCTCTCATTCTTCTCTCTCCTGCTGCCAAGTGAAGAAGGACATGTTTGCTTCCCCTCCACCATGATTGTAAGTTTCCTGAGGCCTCCCCAGCCATGTGGAACTGTGAGTCAATTAAACCTCTTTCCTTTATAAATTACCCAGTCTCAGGCAGTTCTTTATAGCAGCATGAGAATGGACTAGTAAAATGATGCACCAGTGTTTCCAGAATGACATGTTCAGCTTCCAAGCTTGAGGCTTGCCATGTCTCTCCTTCATACACATACCCTGTGAAGATGAAATTGCATGACAAAAGCACATTTGGGCCAAGTTCCCTTGAGTCTGTGTGCTCTAATCCTGGGGCAGTCCTCCCACAGCTGTTGCCTTCAGGTCAGCCCCTGCAGATTTCTTGCAGGGGACATCAGTTTGGCCTCCTGGCATCTGCTTCCTCTCCAATAATAGCTTGTCTGATTTTTGCGGGAGGATCTGCCCATCCCACTCTCAGCCCAGATGCATCCGGTGAGGCTGATTCCATCCTGGGCTCACCAGGTCAGCACACTCAGTCTCTCTCACCCTGGTGATTGGTTCAGGATGATCCAGGCAGGGCATCTATAACTTACCTGTACCTTGTACCCCCTGGTACACAGAACCAGGATGGCTCAACTCTGGAACTTTTCTTTTCTAGAGATGGGTCTCACTCTATCACCCAGGTTGGAGTGTGGTGGTACAATCAATGGCTCACTGCAGCCTTAACCTCCTGGGCTAAAGTGATCCTCCCGCCTCAGACTCTCAGGTAGCTAGGATCACAGGTGGCACCTGGCTAATCTCTTTATTTTTAGTAGAGATGGGGTCTTGCTATGTTTTCCAGGCTGGTCTCGTCTTGAACTCCTGGACTCGACCAATCCTCCCACCTTGGCCTCCCAAAGTGCTGGGATCACAGATGTGAGCCACCGTGCTCAGCCAACTCTGAAATTGTTGTAAAGCTGGGGGACATGCCACCATATGTAGCCACCTGTGCATCGGGCAGACCTGAGAGATGGAGGGACAGGCCAGGACTTAACACTTCTGAGTTCCAGATCCAGCTGCAGCTGAATCCAGCCCCATAAATTCCCCTTTGGCTTAAAGCAGTTCGGATTGCCAAATTCTGTCAACTGTGAGAGATCTAGTCGATCTAGTAGAAATCAGGTGGTTCTCACAATGAGATACCGTTTCACACCAGTCAGAATGGCTACTACTAAAAAGTCAAAAAATAACAGATGTTGATGATGCTGTAGAGAAAACTGAATGCTTATACACTGTTGGTGGGACTGTAAATTAGTTCAGGCACTGTGGAAAGCAGTTTGGAGATTTCTTAAAGAACTTAAAACAGAACTACCATTCAACCCAGCAATTCCATTACTGGGTATCTACCCAAAGGAATATAAATCATTCTACCAAAAAGACACATACACTCGTATGTTCACTGTGGCACTATTCACAATAGCAAAGACATGGAATCAACCCAGTTGCCCACCAACAGTGTATTGGATAAAGAAAAATATGGTGCATATACACCATGGAATACTCTGCAGCCATGAAAAAGAACAAAATTAGGTCCTTGCCAGCTGGATGCAGCTGGAGGCCGTTATCCTAAGTGAATTATCTCAGAAACAGGAAACAAAATACTGCAAGTTTTCACTGATGAGTGGGAGCTAAATATTGGGCACTTGTGGACATAATGATGGCAACCATAGACACTGGGGACTCCTAGAGCAGAGAGGGAAGGGGGCAAGGGCTGAGAAACCACCTATTGAGTATTATGCTCATTACCTGGGTGATGGGATAAATCACACCCCAAACCTCAGCATCATACAATATACCCATGTACAAAACCTGAACGTGTACCCCTGAATCTAAAATAAAAGTTAAAAAAAAAAAGAAAGAAAAAGAAACGAGATGTTTCCACCTCTGCTGTGTGGAACCTAATGCTTCAGGTACAGTTGCTATGGAAGATGGATTTCTTTAGTGTCTTGTATGAGTCACAACACTTGGGTGACTCAAGGCAGCCCTAAACTGTGGTCTTGAGCACTGTGCACAGATGCCTGTGACCTCAGTGCATTTATGGGACTTCCTGCCACCAGCTGTGAGAACTGGTCTCAGCATTGCAGGTTGGGCTAGTGGGAACCAATCTGAGGCTGTGGCCAGGCTGCCCTCAGGCTAGCATGTGACCCGCCTGTGTGTTGTCAACCTCTCTTGGTAAATAGGGAGAGTGGTAGTTGGATCACAGACTTGTTATCTCATCTGAAACCTTTTCTACTTTGGCACTCATTTTCTTTTCTCCTGCCCAGGGCAAAACTCTTCCCCCTTCCCATCACATGGTGTCTTGCCCCATCAAGTCTCTTCCTTCCCTATCCCAGGTTCTATCTGCCAATTCCCTTTGCTTCCTTAGACTGTTCACAGGCTTAAGACTTTGAAACTAAGAAATTCTGCCACTGCCTGTCCCGGTCTTCTGGTACTACTACTAGCTACTACTCTCCCTCCCTTCTCAGCCAAGCTTTGTGAAAGTATGGTCTGTGCTATTCTTCCCGTCTCATTCACTCACCCCACCTCAATCTTCTCTGGCAGAGGGGACGAGTTTGCCACATTAGCAAAACCAGTGGGGCCAGCACACATGAAGCAACAGCACAGGTGCACTCACAGCATGATGGCATCGTGCCTGGAGCCTGCCCTCCCAACATCATGCCCACAGTCTCTGGGGCACTAGGCACTGTGGATACCTTCAGCTTCTTGAAACTCTCCAAGCCCTGGTTTCCACGACCTCCTTTTCCAGTGAGTTCTCATGTATTTCTCGCTTTTTTCTGCTTTTCTACTTCATGGTCTCCTTTGTGTCTACCCTGCCCCAGTGGGTTTTGTCTTTAAGACACCATCATTCCTCTACTAGAAGCTCCCTCCAGCTGTGTTTTAGTTAACAGCTTTATGCATTTGCTTCCAAAATTTATCTCTGGTCGCAATCTCTCTCATTACTTACAACTGTTTGCTAGATATCTGCAGTTTGGTATTCTGCAAGAACCTCAAATTCAAGATGTCCAGAGTATCCTTCTGCTTCTGGCTGTGATAAAGTAATAGGGACTGGATTTACCTGGCCATCATAAACAACTGAAAAAGCAGATACAATATTTGAAACCACTGTTTTTAGGCATTGAACAAAAGGCAGCACAAGGCAGTGACTCATGAGAGAAAGGAAACAAGTGGGATGAGGCCTGGATTGCCTGAGCTCACCACCTGGAGCGAGATTCCATGACAGGGATGGAGATGTGCCTGGGTGTCCAGACAGAGTCCAGTGGTTTCCTTGAGTTGGAGAGACAGTGTGGTGTGGAGAGTGCTCAGAGATATGCTGGTCCCACCCAGGTCTTCTGCTGAGTACCCATCAATGAATGCTTATGAAGAAGCTGCTTGAGGCCACTGAAGAAAACACTAGAAAGAAAAAGGTAGAACAATTTCTGGAAATCACAAGGGCTGGGTCGGGTCATATTCCCAATAGTCAGAATGGAGAGACCTTGTAATACACAGGTAATCCAGAAAAACACTCAGCACCCTATGATTTAGATGAAGTGGGCAAAGTTTTTGAAAGACACAAATGACTAAAGCTTACTAAAAAAAAGATAGACAACCCAAATAGCCCTATATCTATTAATGACATTAAATTCAGAGTTAGAAATCTTCCTCCAAAGAAAATTCCAGGCCCAGGTGGTTAAAAAAATTGGCATTATTTGAGAAAGAAATAATGCCAATTCTATCCAAACTCTTCCAGAATATTGAAGATGAGGCAATACTTCCTAATTCATTGTATGAGGTCAGCATTAACACTAATCTCAAAACCAGAAAAAGGCACTATAAGAAAAGAAAACTACAGAGATTCCTCACAAACACAGATGCAAAAATTCTTAGCAAAATTTTAGCAAGTTGGTTCCAACAGAACCTAAAAAATCATGACCAAGGGGAGACTTGATGATAAATCAGTGTGATTCACTTTTTCCAGGCTAAAAAGGAAAATCATGTGCTTATCTCAACAGACACAGAAAAATCACTTGACAAAATCCAATATCCAATCATGATAAAAATCCTAATTAAACTAGGAATAGAGAGAATTTTTTTAGGCTGATAAAATGTTTCTATGAAAAGTCTGCTAACATCACACTTAACAGTGAAAAGCAAAATGCTTTTCCTATAAGATAGTAACAAGACAAGAATGTTCACTCTTAGCACATCTGTCCAACATTATTCCAGAGTTTCTAGTTAGTGGAATAAGGCATGAAAAGAAAAAAAAAAAACAAGCATACAGTTAAAAAAGGAAGAAGCAAAACCATCTTTTTTTGCTGACAGCATCTTCACCTATGGAAAATATCCTAAGGAATCAATCTAAAAAACCCTATGGAACTTATAAATAAGCTCAGTCATGTTGCAAGAAAAATATCAATATACACAAGTACATTGTCTTTCTATATATGATCAACAATAAGAAATTTAAATTTAGAATAATGAAATAGCATCAGATATTTGAAATACCTAGAGATAAATTTGGCAAAAGATGTACCTGACTTGCAGACTGAAACCTACAAACCATTGTTGAGAGAAATTAAAGAGATCTTAAAAAATGGGGAGAAATATACCATGTTCATAGATCAGAAGATTCAATGTTATTAAGATGTCAGCTGTCTCCAACTTGATCTACAGATTCAACATGATCCCAATCAAAATTCAAGAAGTTTTTTTTTTTTTTTTTTTTTTTTTTTTTTTTTGAGAAAGAGATCTGTTAGTTTAAAAATTTATGTGGAACTAAAAGAATCGAGAATAGCTAATTAAAAATTTTATGTGCAAGTAAAATATCTAGAATAGCTAAAATGATTTTGAAAAGGAAGAACTAAGTTGGAGGACTTATACTAACTGGAAAGAGAGCAGGTCAAGTGGCCAATTGTGCTGGGGTTATATGTGCAGATCTGAATTTGGCAATTCTCCTTCCATCCACATCTCATGGTCAGGGTCAAGTCACATGGCATTTACAGATTGGGGGCTGTACCCACCTTGATCCTCTTGGATCACTTTTATCAACTCCATGCAGCTATCCCCAAGCATCTGTGTGCTTTCTGCTAATAGACTGCACCTGCAACCTGCGACCTCCTGTAGGCTGCTCTTAGGCACTACAGCCTCCTCCCATGCATGCAGAGAAGGACCTGTGTATCTCAGAGCAGCCCACAGTCAATGACTGGTTGGGAGAAGAAAAGTCCAGCATCATTCGAGACCAGCCTGGCCAACATGGTGAAACCCTGTCTCTACTAATAATACAAAAATTAGCCGAGACTGGCGGCAGGCACCTGTAATCCCAGCTACTCGGGAGGCTGAGGCAGGAGAATCGCTTGAACCTGGGAGGCAGAGGGTGCAATGAGCCAAGATAGTGCCACTGTACTCCAGCCTGGGTGACAAGAGTGAAACTCCATCTCAAAAAAAAAAAAAAAAAAAAGCCCAGCATCATTGTCTTGGTGCAGGTCAAACTCTGAGGTGCAATTATACTCCAGAGATTTCCACGGGGTTAGGCTGGGTCTAGGACTTCATCCAAAATCACACCCTTGTTTTCCTTCTCCCCTTCTCTATATCTGCACCCCCTCCCCCACTCCGCCCCATTTACTGGCTCCTTCTGGCAGCACTCAACCAATCGATGGCATCCAAGAGAAGCAGGTCTGGTCGGCACCTAGTCTCACAGTCCCTTATTTACCTAACTTTCTTTCTTTTGCTTCTTTTTTTCTCTTTCTTTCTTTCTTCTTCTTTTTTTCTTTTTCTTTCTTTCCTTTTTTTTTTTGAATAGAGATTAGGTCTAGGCTCCCCTTCTCAAGGAAGCCTCCTCAGCTTGTCTCCATCATCAAGTGGCTCTGCTGACATCTCTGTTTCCCCTTTGCTAGACTCTGGCTCTCCAGTTGCCAGGAACCAAGCTCTATTTTTCTTTGCATTCCTGGTGCTCATGCAGCCCAGTGGCAGGCATAGAATGACTGCTGGATGCATCATTTCTGAACTTCAGGTCTCTTCATGAGGCTGTTCTGCTGCAAGGGTAGCATGAGGTGTGATCCAATCAAGGGGTCTTTGCTCTCTGCTGCTTCTCTGATGTGGCTAGAGGTGAAATATTAAAAAAGGCAGCTGAAAAAGGAGCCTGTGCCCCTACTGCTGTCTTCAGGCCAGTTTTCCCCAGCTCTGGGCTTTGCGTGGAAAGTTAAATCATCCCTGGCCCCCCAGGCATCACAGCTCTCAAATTACGCACTCTATTGCTCTGCAATTAAGCGATAATGCAATTAGAAATAATGCAGTGAAGATGATGATCTGTGGGGCCCATTCTTGAAAATGCTTGACTTGAATATTGAGCTTGGTTCAGGGAAAGACGAAACACACAAATTTCTTTTATAAAAACTATAAAAAGATATTGTCTTAAAACAGTTGTGCATTATGAGTCATTACTGTCACTCAGCCTGCAGCTTTCTGCTGTGAGATGCATCGGAGGAGTTGCTCCCTTGTGTATCTAATCTTCACTATTTGGTGGGGGTGGTTCCGCAGGCAGATGACATGGCTTGCCACTTTTGCAGCCCTCCTATGCTTTGCTATGCCTTACCTGAGGATCAGATGACAGCTGCCTCCCACCTGCCACCCTCTTTCATTTCTTGGGGCCAGTGGGGCTGGCTGGCAGGTCAATGGGATGAAGGAGGAGGCCGAATCAGAGCCCTATCCCTGGAGCACAGAGTTTCCATGACAGTGGCGCTAAGAGGGGCTCCCGTGGCATTTTCTTTTCATGAGGGAGAAAGTCAGCCGGGAAGACTCTAGAGTGACGTGACTCCCTGGATCCCAAACCTGGTCCAATGAGCACAAAGTGGACAGCGCAGCAAGTACAAAGGTACAAGGTCCTGTGTGCTGAGATGCAACCTTCCTATCTTTTTGGTTAAAATGTCCTTCCTGTCTGAAATGGCATTAATAGTGAAGTTTTTCTCAGTGTTCTTGCTCACCAAAACCAGCTTTCCAATTGTTTCATATTAGGTCAGACCATGTGAAATTGCTAACATTTGACTGTTTTTGACCCATAAAATGGCAAATTTGCTGTATTTGATCACCGTGACTCATAAAAATGGCAGTGTCAGATGGTTCAATCTAATACTTTTACTAATTCATGAGAAACCTAACGTTTGGGACCTAACAGTGTAGTGGAAACACCTTTACTATAGAACGTGGTGAGTTTAGAGATTTGTTTGGCTTCTACCTCTTCCAACAACCTCAGGAACTCCCTGCCTGATGAGGCTTGGTTCCCTCGTCTGTGGAGTGGAACTCGTAACCCATGTCCTTCCCATCTCACAGGGTCACATGAAATGATGGACATTAAATTGCCTCTTAAACAGTAAAGTGCCCTGTGAATGTCGGGTTAATGGCCTGCAGTTGGGATGACTCTGATGTGTAATGATCAAATCCTCAGCTTGGACTCTCCCAGAGCAAAATGTTCCTTCTTTAACCCCTGTTTTTATTTCTTTGGGATGAAAACAAGTGGGGACAAGCTCTGTGGACTGGCCACAGTAACCCACCAGAGGCTGATGTTTACATTTGCTGTGGTGGCTTCTAGTCAAAAGTCAGAACAATTGAGTGAAATGTGCAAAAATCAATCTGTCAGTGACTTTGTCTCTAGAAGGTTATGCAACTGGTTTGGATCTTTTTAAAAAAGAAATTGACTCAAAAAAAAAAAAAGAAAAACCACTTGAAATTCAGTTTTCTCAGGATGGCTTAGAGACCACGTTATTTATAAAATGTTTTGAAATTCTTAGTAAGAATAATACCAAAGTGAAATAAAGTATCACTCTCCAAGCAGACATTTCTAACATTTAAACACCATAAAGAGACTTCACTCAGTGGTCTATCAAAAATCTCTATTAACTATATTTTTTGTAAAGGGCTTGACACAGCAGACAATGATATTCCTGTGATAGCCCTAGAGGGATTACATGATTCTCCAGTGACTTTTGGGCCTCCATGGCAATGTAATCCTGCACAGTTATTCTTTGGAAATTGGTGTAGTGGATGTGGTTGGCTCCCTGTCTATATCCTCTCACCCTTCCCGCTTTTGTGCATGTCAATCCCACTTCCAATGGCCAGAACCTGCATCTCTTTGCCTGGGGCTCCTTCGTCAATGGGCACAGCAAGCCAGAAGTGCCAAGAAGTCAGCAGCCCCAGGAACAGATTTCAATAATGACAGACAGCAGTGGGAGTATCAATACCCCACCTCCCTCATCCCTTGGGTAGGACAGCTCTGAGGTGTGATTTGCAATCTCCCCTGGGATTGAAGTTCCCCAGTGGGATTCACCAGTTGGATTAGTTCCAGTCTCCTCAGTGTTCCTGATATGGTTTGGCTGTGTCCCCACTCGAATCTCCCCTTGAATTGTAACAATCCCCACATGTCAAGGGCAGGACAGGTGGAGATAATTGAATCACGGAGGGCAATCCCCCATACTGTTCTTGTGGTAGTGAATAAGTCTCACAATATCTGATGGTTATACAAATAGCAGTTCCCCTGCACACACTCTCTTGCCTGCCACCATGTAAGAGATAACTTTTCTTCTCCTTGTCTTCCCCCATGATTGTGAGGCCTCCTGAGTCATATGGAACCATGAGTCCATTAAACCTCTTTCCTTTATAAATTACCCAGTCTCCTGTATGTCCCTATTAGCAGTGTGGGAACAGGTGAATACAGTTCCCCAAAGGAATTAGTTCCCCTGTTGGATTAGTTCGAATCTCCCATAGTGGTAACTAGCCTGATAGCACACCCTTTTTAGGGTGTCTTCCCTTCCCTGTCTCACTTTCCCTCTACCCTGCAGATATTTCATGACCTCCCAAAGAGACTACTTTTGCTCAAATCCTAATCTCAGGATCTGCATCTGGGTCAACCCAAATTAAGAATTTCAGCAATCTGAGAGTATGGTGTGTGGGACTCAACTACATTAGCTGGAAATATGGGATTATCCAGGACATGCTATTTCTTGAGTCTGTCGGTTAACTGCTTAATGTAATATTATTTGTAGTAATTGCGAGTCAAAGAGGTATGTGTTGTTCCCAAAGATTTAGTTATTTTAGGCAAATTGTGATTTGCTTGCCTTCTTTTGCTAGCAGCTCCTCAACTTCTCTCTGAGGAGTCCTACCTCCCACCCTCAGTCCTTAGCTCTAGTGTTAGGCTTATGACTCATGCCTGGCCGAGAAGAGCACCTTGTCTCCCTGGCCACCATGAATGGCTCCGTGTGGCACACAACCCAAGCCAGACCAATGGGCCCATTCCATGAGTTGCTAAATTAGGAAGATGTGAGGCAGGAGCCGTTGGAGTCAAGACATGGAGAGGAGCCTGCCTTGCAGCAAGGTCAGCCCAAGGAAGGCAGAACCAAGAGACGGAGGGAGAATTTGTCCTGATAATGCTTGCACCCTGGGTCCAGCCACGATTGCACTTTGCGGTCACATGAGTTGTTTTTCTGTTACTCATGATTGAACCAGTCCTGACCATGCTGCTGAATTGAGGAGGGGGGGTTCTTTAGGCAGGGGTCAGGGATGCCGAATTCACTTCTCAGAAGTTGCTTCCCTAATGAGGGTTGCAAGCTACTTTGCAAGCGTGGATGCCCAGAAGAAGACTCTTGGCTCCGGGGCCAGGTCTACATCCAAGATTAACCTCCGTGAAGACCACAGGCACATTCTGAGTACCAATTCTGGCTCTGGATAGTGTTGGGAAACTTGCTTTTCCAGAATGCAGCTGTGCAGAGGGTGGGCCAAAACATAGGGTACAGTGGCCGTGTGAAGTGCTGAGTACCTGATGCATGGCTGTGTTGCTTCTGCATTGGCAGGATTCCCCTTGGAAGGCGGTCCCTGGAACACAGTGCCATGTGGCCCCCCAGACCCCCATATGCCTGTTTCTGAGGCTCTGAGTAAAGGGACATATGGACCTCCACTATCTGGCAGCCTCACGGCAGGCACTGTAGCATTCAGTTTGTAGGGTCACTGGTAGAATGGTGCTGCTGCCCTAAATGGTCCCTGACCCATGCCTGGGGTGCCTTGTGCAGAGACCTTGGCCACCTGCTGACTGATAGGAAGAAGGGAAGGTCTGTGAAGGGCCACATTGGCTGCAGCCACAAAGAGCAGTTGGAACAGGGAAGGCTGGTACCTGTGGCAATCGAGATCACAAACAGGACAGGACAAGAGCAGATGGAGACCAGGGAGGGGAAGGCACAGTATGATGGGTGCAGATCAGGGTCTCTGCAGATCAGGACCCACCTTGAAAGAAGGCATGAGACACCACGACTGCAGGGGGTGAGATTTATAGGAGGCTGGGGGCCCAGGGTAAACAGCCGAGGACTCTGGGGACTGGGCAAGTGGGACAGATGACAGACCACTTTGACGTGGCCAGTTGATGTGGTCGAGGCAAAAGTGCCATGTCCAGATGTAGAATTGCCATTTATAATTTATCAGTGATGTTCCCATCGCCATCCCTGGCAGATGATGGGGTGAGGCTTAGGGCTGGGGTCTGATTTGATCTGATTTACTCACTACTTGGTGAAAGTAATTGCTTGACTGAACATTTAATTGTTTGGTTTGTAGGCTGTGTTAAATGTCCCTGTGTAAAAAAAGCCTCATCAAAATGTCAGTGACAACTCACCCCTTATCATATCTCAACAAGCAAGAAGGCTTCCTTTTAATCGTTGCAGTTAAGCAAACAGGTTTCTCTCATTGGAAGGAAGGAGGGGTGGGTGGCTTCCTTGGTGAGATGAAGAGGGGTGAGTATGTCCTCCTTACCCAATCTGGAATGCTCTGCTACTCAACGTATGGGTCCTATACAGCCGCATCAGCAGCCCCTGCGAGTTTTCTAGAAATGCAGACCCTCAGGCCTTACCCCAGGCCCAGTGAAGCAAGACCTGAGTTTTAATAAGGTCTTCCTGTGATTCGTATGCATGGAGACTGTTGAAAAGTGCTGCTGTGGTGAACATCCTTTAGAGCATCTTCCCAGATCCCGGTGGCACTCTGTTCCCTCCAGCTGCAGGGGTGAGGCTGGTAGTCCTAGGGGTTGGGGCTGGCAGTCCTAGGGGTTGGGGCGGGCAGTCCTCGTGCATCCAACTGCAGTTGGATGACTCCTGGAGGGTCCCACAGGTGAATGTCTGCATCTTGCTGTCCACAGGCAGATCTTTCTGGAAGGCATTGTGCCTGCTTCTCAGTGTACAGCCACACCCCTGTTGCCCAAGCAGTGAGCTCCATAGCACATCCTTTCTTGGCTTTTTCTTCTTCCAGACTCACACTCTCTGCTCCTTCTCTCCCGCTTTCTAGACTGACCCCCAAATAAATGACTTCCCCCTCTGTCCTTGCCTCAGGCTCTAATGAGAACACAGACTGTGCAGCTGTGTGATGCCAGCATCCATTTCCCTCACTGGGGCATAGACTGGGTGTTTCCTTGGGGAATTACCATGCTCCTCGTACCTTGTCATCGTTGGCTGAATGAATTAGGACTGGTTGTCTGACCCAAGCTGTGCCAATCTGAGTGCTTCTCTGGGAATTTGAATTAGGACTCTCTCTCTCTCTGTCTCTTTCTCTCTATCTCTCTCTCTCTCTCTGTGTGTGTGTGTGTGTGTGTATGCATGACAGAGAGAGAGAGAGAGAGAGAAAGAGAGAGAGAAATGAAGGGGGAAAGGAAGGGAGGGAGAGAGGGACAGAGGGAGGAAGAGAGAGAGAGAAAGAGAGAGAAAGTGGGAGAAAGAGGCGAACATCCTTTCTTTGGGTAGTTGCATATATCACGAATATTTGAGAGTGGGTCATTTTTCACCAGCTGCAAGGCACTGAGTGAAGGAAGCCAGTAGGTAGAGAGAGGAGCATGAAGCAGATGTGTTAGACACTGGGTAGTGATGGTGTCTTAGTCCATCCAGGCTGTTATAGCAAAATCCCATAGGCTGGATGCCTTATAAACAACAGAAATTTATTTCTCACCATTCTGGAGGCTGGGAAGTCCAAGATGGAGGCACCAGCAGATTTGGTGTCTGGTGAGGGCTTCCTGGTTCACAGACAGTGCTTTATTTTTGTGTCCTTGGTGGAAGGACTGAGGGTCCCTCTGGGGTCTCTTTTATAAGGGCACTAATCCCATAGAGGCTTCATGACGTAATGACCTCCCAAAGGCCCTCACTTTCTTGAACCATCATTTTGAGGGTTAGGATTTCAACATATGAATATTGGGAGGACATAAACATGCAGATCATAACCCCACCCTGATGCGCAGGTGAATTCCACTCTTGGGTTCTGTGAGGCTCCCCACATCCTGATACACTACCCTGGCTAGCCTAGGCTGGCTTGAGCTGGCTCTGTCACTGCAGCTAACCATGTCAGCTGGGGATCTGGGCGGCACCCACAGAACCTGCCCTGTTCTCTTCCACTGGGGAGAATCTCTAGGTGGTGGTAGTGGAAAGGGGTGTCAGGCGCTCAGGGGAGGTAGGTGGCACCAAGGGAGCTGGGTGGACCAGGAAGGAGAAGCCACAGCCAGGGCCATACAGCAGGAACAGTTCAGCAAACCAAGCCCTTGCTCCTGGGGACCGGCAGCGAGCTGTTCCCCTCACCCATGCTCCCCTCCAGGGGAACCCGGTGGCTCAGGCATGAGTCAGTGCTTGTCCCAGAGGCGGCCTCGGGGATGAGGAAGTGAGCATCTGGCCACTTTGGTTCCCTCCTGGATCTGCCTCCCCCAAATCTGTGCATACCAAGAGCATGGTAATTCCCCAAGGAAACACCCAGTCTATGCCCCAGTGAGGGAAATGGATGCTGGCATCACACAGCTGCACAGTCTGTGTTCGCATTAGAGCCTGGGGCAAGGACAGAGGGGGAAGCCATTTATTTGGGGGTCAGTCTAGAAAGTGGGAGAGAAGGAGCAGAGAGTGTGAGTCTGGAAGAAGAAAAAGCCAAGAAAGGATGTGCTATGGAGCTCACTGCTTGGGCAACAGGGGTGTGGCTGTACACTGAGGAGCAGGCACAATGCTTTCCAGAAGGATCTGCCTGCAGACAGCGAGATGCAGACATTCACCTGTGGGACCCTCCAGGAGCCATCCAACTGCAGTGTGCTTCCGCAGAGCCCGCTCTTCAGCCAAACAGGCTATATGGCTTAGAGGAAGCCCCGGAGAGAAAATCAGAGAGGCGTGGGGTTCCCCCCTGAGTATCCCTTTCTCCTCTACAGGAGCCTGGGTCTGTCCTGGAAGCTTCCACCCCAGCTGGGGCTGAAGTTGGAGAGGGCTGAGGGAATGTCACGCATGGCACAAAAAGATTCTGCTATAATCAGGATACAGCTAAAGGTCACATCTCTAGCCCTGAGTGCCTGAGTAAGCCAGGTTGTGGGAAGATAGTAGACATCCCCACATTGGAGTGGCTGAATCATTATCTCGAGGGTCATTTGCATATGATCTTATAGCGAAAATTCCCCTTTTCATCTTTACCAGTGACATACATTGGGAAACCGAGAACTTCATAGCAACAAGCAGGGACAAAATCTCAACTTTCTCTCTGGTTTTTATGGATTTCTATTTTGTAGAAAATATACACTGTAGCGTTCCAAACTCTGTACACCTCTCTAATAAATAAAAACCAATTGCTAAAATATTTCCTGCTTGATGGATCATTTTCTTAGTCCCCGCCTCAGAAAATTTAGGGGGAAAATGGCAAATTTCTCATTTATTTGACTGATTTTAGCTTTCCACACGGTCAAAAAATGTATCCTGTGGCTCTCTCTGACTATTCATTTGCAAAACGTCCACCCAGCCCTGTTTCTGTTGTCTCGGGTGAGTCTCTGTGCACGGAGAAGCCTGGCTTTGGCAAGGATAAGAGCTGACGTTTCTCTAGTTTCATTTGCCCAGAGTTTTCCTTGTTATTTTTGATTTGTGGTGTGACTGACTTACCCCACATCTGTCTCCATCATGACAGGTGCCCTCTGACTCACGCGGTGCAGCCCGTCTCTCCCAGGCACCGCCTCCTGGAGCTGCTCATGCTGTACCACTCTCCAGGGCTGACTCAACCTTCCGCATATGCTGCCTGCCACAACCCTGTCCTGAGATTTATCCATGCTCTTGAGTGGGCTCCGAGACTCCCACATGGGCTGCCTCTGTCTCAGATGCCCCAAGACTCACTGGCTCTTGTTTCCACATCTCAACACGCCTCAGAAAGAGATGCAATGAGGCTGCCACTTCTGGTGACAGCCGCTGGTGCGAAAGGATTTACTTTTGCCCAAACGACAGTGGCTCTGGTTGTAGGGGAGATCCAGCTGTCTGTGTCTAATAAGACTCTCCGAGCATCAGGGAGGGAGGAGGAGGCCTCTTAAGACCCAGCTCAAATGCCACTTGAGCTCATTTCCATAAACATTTGATAAGTCCTTGCTAACGCCTCCACCCCCACCCATCACAATGAATTGTTTGGCTTCCTGAGTCCCTTGCTAAGCTCCCTACTGTGGGTTTCACCGTCCAGCTTGAATTCCGCTTAGCTGTGGAGGTGTTGATTCCTCTTACCAGACCACCAGCTCCCTTACCGGTGGTTAGGGGGTGATCCTTGCATAGTTCATCTCTTTCTCCTGTACAGTGCTGTTTATGGAGTAGTTATCAATGTATATTTGTTGAATAAATAAATAAAGTTAATGTCCAGATGCTGCAGAGCTTTTGGGGTCCATGGTTCCAGAGGCATCCCACATTTCCAGTCTCTCCTTCCCCTGAGTCCTGGTTGCCACCAGGACAACTCTTGGTGAGTCATCTCTTGGTGTAGCGGGTGTGGTCGGGGATCACCCACCCAGAGGTGCCTCAAGCTTCCCACCCCGGTGATGTGATCAGAGCCTCCACGCTCAGTTACCGAAGAATGAGGACTAAACAGCATGTTCCTGGAGAGCCTCTTTTTACACAGCAAATGTCCTTCTGAAAACAGGTGGAGAGTTACATCTTTATAAATGGAATCTTACATTTTTGGGGGGTGGAATTGTCTTTTGTTAAATTAAAAATATTTTACTGCTTTTATCTTATTACAGAAGTAATAAAGGTTCATCACAGAGAAGCCAGACCTCAGTCAAGCATTAAAGTACGTACAATTCCACTTACACAGAAACATAAACTTTTAACACCTTGGTGTCTAACCTTCTAAATCATTATTCATGTGTGTGTGTGTGCTTCTCTTTCTCTGTATAATAAAATTGGGATTCAGATCCTATTTTAAACATGCTACAGGAGCTTGCTATTTAAAGGCATTCTGAAGTGAATCCTTTTGAAATGTGAATAATTCATTGGGGATTTATTTGTGCTGTTGGTTCAGGTGAAATCCAGAAGTCATAAACTGTTTATGGGTGGGGGATAAGGGATATTTGATAATCTGAACATTTATCTCTCTCTGCCTCTATATCCATTTATCCATCCATCCATTCGTCCACCCATCCATCCATCCATCCATCCATCCATCCATCCATCCATCCTCTATTAGCCTATCATATATTTCCTAATTGAGTGTTGAGAGATTGACATACAGACAGGCAGGAAAGCCAGGGCTGGGTTGATTGAGTACCCTCCACAGGGAGCCTCACATGCACAGCACCACATATTTATGGCATTCCCCAAGGACTGGATTACACGGCAAAAGATTAACATCCCTGCTGCACAAATTAAAAATGCTCTATTATTTGTAGCATGGAGCGGACTAGCTGAAGATCAGCATCTTCTCTTTGAGCAACGTAATTGAATGTCTCTCAGCCTGAACCCCTTGCTGTATTGATTTGAATTAATTTTTTGTGCGTTTGTAATCTCCTGGTTTCCCCAGCCCAAGAGTGCCCCACATTGCAAGGCTGCATGGCTGCCTCCTCCCAAGCCGTCATCCCTAGTCTGGAAGTCTTTGACAGTTGTAAGGACAATTAATCAGTCAAACGGAATCAGTTTTTGCTGATAAAGGAGAGCCTTCCTTGTAAAACTGACATCCCATTTTATGGGAATTAACGTTTTGAAAAGTGACCGTGGTCTGTCTTAGTTAAAAGCACCAATTCGTTAGGGCACAGTTTGGAGAAACCATGGCAGGTGGAGGTCGGGGGGAGCAAAATCTTACCAATGAAAGGCTTAGAAATGAGTCTGTGAAGGAGGCTTAAACAATAATGGCCACGTCTTTTGGTATTTAGGGAGCAGGAAGATGTTTGGTCGCAAACAGGGAGTTAATCGGTTGTGCAGCTAAGAGTATGTTAGTAGATTGTGTTTTAGACACACGCAGACCTTCTTTCAAAGCAAAACCAGAACGTTTTGTATACTATAATTTACCAAAATAAAAAAGCACAGAAAAATCTTGCACAGAAAAAGAAAATGCAGGTTATCTGCAATCTAATTTAACTTCTTTGCTGTGTTCTTAAATCGAAAACTGGATACATGTTATCTGAAAACATCAATTACCTGCTTCAGGAATGGGATTCTGGTTAACCCTAAAACTCCTTTTGCTTCAGTTCTCTTTGAGAAACACTCTGAATGGCGACAATGTTCTCCGGCCCTGTGAGGCCAGTACAGTGACCACAGTTGGCCGAGGCTGCAGAGGGTAAAGGCAGGGTAGAGCCAGCGGAAGGACCTCCTGGAGAATCATGGGGGCAGCTGTTACTTGGCACCCACCAGTTGTCATCACGTGGGAATATGGGTCCCGTGTGGCTACATACTATATTTTTTTCAGGAGAAGCCAGAAATGTGGGTTTTTAAAACAAATTTCAAGTATATGTGTGTGTTTGTTGCATAGGCATATAGCATAATGGTTGGTATTGAGCTTCTAGGAAACCCATCTCCCAAATAGTGAACACTCTACCTGACAGGTACTTTTTCAACCCTCACTTCTCCCCCATTCTCCTGGCTTTTGGAGTCCCCAGTGTCTGTTGTTCTCATCATGTACATATGTATGTACCCACTGTTTAACTCTCACTCACCAGTGAGAACATGTGGTATTTGATTTTCTGTTTCTGAATTAGTTCACTTAGAATAATGGTCCCTAGCTCCATCCATGTTGCTGCAAAGGACAGAAGAAATTTGGACGTTTACATGAGACTTTCTGATATTGGAAAATAACAAGAAACATCCCTGCGAACGTCAAACGCAGCATGTCTGCAGCCAGATGCAGCCTGGGAAATGCCAGTTTGCAACCTCTGGGTGGGAGATTGAGTTAGATGTGAATTTGTCTTGGGGACTGTGGAAAAGAAAAGCTGTTACTTTGTTTTTGTTTTAATATAAATCCTGGATAGGACTGTATCATTTTTTCCTCCCCCCTCCCAGTTTTTTTTTTTTGAGACAGAGTTTCGCTCTTGGCCCCCCAGCTGCAGTGGAATGGAGTGGTCTTGGCTCACTGTAACCTCCGCCTCCTGGGTTCAAGTGATTCTCCTGCCTCAGCCTTCTGAGTAGCTGGGATTATAGGCACCCGCCACCACGCCCAGCTAATTTTTGTATTTTTAGTAGAGACAGGGTTTCAACATGTTGGCTAAGCAGGTCTCAAACTCCTGGCCTCAAATGATCCACCCACCTCAGCCTCTCAAAGCGCTGGGATTACAGGAGTGAGCCACCGCACCTGGCCATTCATTCATTTTTGATAACACAAGATGTACCCTAACCCATCATTCAGTTTGAAAACAAAGAGTTTGATGACAACCTTCATCCACTTGTGGCTCCTCACACCTCTGCTTCCCCACACCAAGGTAACCATGGTCCTGTATCCATCTTCACCTTTTCATTGCTTTCCTTTGAAGACAGTTTTATCTTAGCTACGTGTTTTCTTAAGAAGTCTACTGTCCATCCATCATCCATCCAACCATCCTCTATCTATTGGTTTTAGTTTGGATTTAACTTTATGACAATGGTATTATATTGTAGGTAATCTTCAGGACTTTTTTGTTTTGTTTTGTTTTGTTTTTGAGACAGGGTCTCACTAGTTCGCTCAGGCTGGAGTGTAGTGGTGCTATCAAGTCAAAGCTCACCGCAGCCTTGACTTCCCTGGCTTAAGTGATCCTCCCACGTGCTACCAGGTGCTACCTCGTGCTACCATGTGCTACCACGCCTGGCTACATTTTAAAAATTTTTAATAGAGACAGAGTCTCACTATGTTGCCCAGGCTGATCTTGAACTCCTGGGCTCAAGCGATCCTCTGACCTCAGCCTCCCAAAGTGCTGGGATTACAGACGTAAGAGCTGGCACCCTGCCCTTTTTGGGGGGTTTTCCCCACTAATAGATGCTAAGACTCAGTGTTTTGTTGCATGTTCCTTGCAGTGCAATCACGCTGACCCTTAATGGAGTAGTTGATGTCGTGTTCATATCATCATGAGAACTTTCTACAGCATTGCCATCCTCTCTCCTTTCTCCTGTAGATGGGAACTCATCTGTTTCCAGGGTATTGAATGAGGCTGCCTTGAAGGTTTTTTTTTTTTTTTTCTTAATGTTTCCCAGAGCACAAGAGAAAGAGATTTTGCCACTAAAGATTGGAATCTCTGGGTCACAGTATGTGAATGTTCACTTTTAACAGTTAGTGCCAAAGTGTTTTCCAGTGAGGTTGTATCAATTTACACTCCCACAGTCAATGCCTAGGTGATCTTGGAAATGCACATTTTCTCTAACACTTGGTTTATCAGACTATTATTATTTTTACTTTTTTTTTTTTTTTTTGAGGCGGAGTCTCACTCTGTCGCCCAGACTGGAGTGCAGTGGCGCAATCTCGGCTCACTGCAAGCTCCGCCTCCTGGGTTCACGCCATTCTCCTGCCTCAGCCTCCCGAGTAGCTGGGACTACAGGTGTCCACCACCACGCCCGTCTAATTTTTTGTATTTTTTTAGTAGAGACGGGGTTTCACCGTGTTAGCCAGGATGGTCTTGATCTCCTGACCTCGTGATCTGCCCGCCTTGACCTCCCAAAGTGCAGACATTACAGGCGTGAGCCACCGTGCCTGGCCTATTTTTACTTTTTTAGAGATACGGTCTAACTCTGTCACTCTGGCTGGAGTGCAGTGGGGTGACCACAGCTCACTGCTACCTTGAACTCCTGGGCTCAAGCAATCCTCTTGTCTCATCTTCCTGAGTAGCTGGTACTATGGGCTTGCCATCATGCATCGCTATCTTTAATTTTTTTTTTTTTGCAAAGACGGTAATATGGTTTGGATGTTGGTCCCCTCCAAATCTCATGTTGAAATGTGATCCCCAGTGTTGGAGGTGGGGCCCGGTGGGAGGTGTTTGGGTCATGGGGCGGATCCCTCATGAGTGGTTTCATGCCATCCCTTTGGTGATGAGCGAGCTCTCCTTCAGTTAGTTCACTTGAGATCTGGTTGTTTTAAGAGTGTAGCACCCATCCCCTCCTTGTCTCTCTCCTCACGACTCTCCCGTCTTCAGCTCTCACTTCACTTTCCACCACAAGTGAAATCTTCCTGAGACCTCACCAGAAGCCAAGCAGATGCCAGAATCATGCTCCCTGTAAGGCTTGCAGAACCATGAGCCAAATAAACCTCTTTGCTTTGTAAATTACCCAGTCTCAGGCATTTCTTTACAGCAATGCAGTAACAATGGACTAACATAGATGAGGTCTTGCTCTTGTGCCCAGACAGGGTCTGGAACTCCTGACTTCAAGTGATTCTCCTGTCTTGGTCTCCCACAGTGCTGAGATTACAGGCATGAACCACTGTACCCAGCCTTTGTCAGACTTAAATCTTTGGTAATTAAGTGGGCATAATCATTGTGGCCTTGATTTGCATTTCTCTCATATCTATTGAGGCTGAAAACCTTTTATATTTTTTTCTGGCCATATTTTCTCTTCCATGATATGGTGGTTCACATCCTTTGTCCATCTTCCCATTGTATTGTTTGAGCTTTTTTTTTTTTTTTGAAACGGAGTCAGCTTGCTCTGTCGCCCAGGCTGGAGTGCAATGGCACAATCTTGGCTCACTGTAATCTCCGTCTCCTGGGTTCAAGCGATTCTCCTGCCTTAGTCTTCCGAGTAGCTGGGATTACAGGCATGTGCCACCAGGCCTGGCTAATTTTTGTATTTTTAGTAAAGAAGGGGTTTCACCATCTTTGCCAGGATGGTCTTGAACTCCTGACCTCAGGTGATCCACCTGCCTTGCCTATGGGAGCCACTGTGTCCAGCCTGTTTGTGCTTTTCTTACTGATTTCTAGGAATTCTTTGTACATGTTTGATAGTAATCCTTTCTTAGGTGTGTTTTGTAAGTCTCTTTTCACTTTCTTTGTGATGGTTTTTGATAAACAAATGCTCTTTGTTATAATGTAGTCAAAATGGTCCATATTTTCTTTCTTTCTTTTTCTTTTTCTTTTTCTTTTTTTTTTTGAGACAGAGTCTTGCTCTGTCACCCAGGCTAGAGTGCAGAGGTGTAGTCGCAGCTCACCGCAACCTCTGCCTTCTGGGTTCAAACAATTCTCTGGCCTCAGCCTCTGGAATAGCTGGGACTACAGGCATGCGCCACCACACCGGGCTAATTTTTGTATTTTCAGTAGAGACAGGGTTTTACCATGTAGGCCAGGCTGGTCTTGAACTCCTGACCTCGTGATCCACCCGCCTTGGCCTCCCAAAGTGCTAGGATTACAGGCATGAGCCACCATGCCTGGTGCATATTTTCTTTTATAATTACTGCTTTTTCGGTCTCATTTAAAAAATCATTTCTAACTCCAAATCTAAGAGAGACCACATATACTTTCTACTAAAAGTCCACTTACCATTTCTCCCTTTTAAACAATCAGGTGGAGGGAACACATGTAATCTTTATTGGGTCTTTGCTAGTTGGTGGGAAGTTAGACTTGGTGTGAAGTCATGTTTTCTGTGACTGGAAATATATTTTTGGTGCTCCTTGGGTCTTTGTCATTTAAAAGGGGTCACCTCTGGTGGTGTTTCCAGACTCTACCTCATGTTGTGTCTGCAGCCACAAAGTGGGGCAGGTCCCTCATAAAGGTCGTGGGATTTCCACGTGTTTCTAGGGCCCCTGGCATGAGGTAAAAAGTGTATTTATGCTCTGGTGGGGTGTGCAGGTTCTTCTTGGTTGAGGAAAGTAGGGAGCCCTGAGAGGCAGCAGCTCCATTGTGGGGAGATCGAGCACCCAGTTGGCTGAAGTTTCCCCAGTGCTGGGCTATTCCTGCTGCTGCAGCCTTGGCGGGAAGGAAAGAAATGGTGTTCTAAAGCAGCAGGCTGCTACACACAGGTGTGTGCATGCATGTGGGGCAAATGCACCAAAGCCTCTGGCCACCTGTCCTCCAGAAATGTGGGAGTTGTATCTTCTGAAATGCAGGCAAAATGAATGCCCAGTGTTGCCCAAAGTGGGGATGGGCCCACTGGAAGAAGCGGTGCAAAAATAGGCAAGAACTCCCCGGGCGTAGTGGCTCACATCTGTAATTCCAGCTCTTTGGGAGGCCAAGGTAGGTGGATTACCTGAGGCAGGAGTTCGAGACCAGCCTGGCCAACATGGTGAAACACTGTCTCTACTAAAAATACAAAAAAAAAGGAAAAAAATTAGCTGGGTGTGGTGGCAGGTGCCTGTAGTCCCAGTTACTTGGGAGGCCAAGGCAGGAGAATCATTTGAATCCAGAGGCAGAGATTGCAGTGAGCTGGAGATCATACCACTGCACTCCAACCTGGGCGACAGAGTGGGACTCCATCTCAAAAAAAAAGAAAAGATAGACCGGAGAGTTAAAGTCAAAAAAAAAAAAAAAAAAAAAAAAAAAGTTAGACTGTATCCCTGGCTGGCAAAAGTAGAAGCCCCTTTAGCCACGAGCTCAGCAGCTCACAAATGGCTGTTTGCTGTATTCCAACCAAGGGCAGTCTTGGATCAGACAGAGCTGTTGTTTTCTGAGCCAGAGCTGTAACCAGGAATGTGGGGTTGAGACAGAACTGAAACAGAATGCTGCAGCCTCTGCCCACACCACCTCTGGTCAAATTCTGGGCATTCCTGTCCTTCCTTCCAGGCTATGCCCCCAAATACTGGCTGCTGCCTGGAGGGCACAGGTGAGTCAGCGCCACATGAGGGGCTAGAGTCAGGGACAATCCTCATCACCAGGCAGAGCAGGGCTCCTCCATGGAGGTCTGGGCGTGGCTTGGTCTCCCCCCCCCCCCCCCCCGCCCTCCCCCTCCGCCCGCCTGGCTGCTTTCCTTCCTTTCCCTGCTGTCACTCAGCCCCAGGCTGGGGTGGAGTTTGCATTCCCTCCGGACTCCTGTCCCTCACTTTGGAGTTAGTTGCTATACAGACCCACAGCTCCACAGTCCCTTCAAGCAGGCGGGGGTACTCTCTGGCTGCACCCGAGCTCCCGAGGCCGCCCACCGTGCATTTTTCCCAAACCGAAATAGATTGTCTTGTTCTCCAACCCCAGCCCATGTCTGCCGAGGCTGAAAGCAAACTCCAAAGGGAAAGGCAGTTTTGGGAGTGAGCACCATGCCACGGTTTTTGTTTCTGGAGGGTGCTTCTCTCTTCTGGTTTGTATGCATTCCATAAAACACAGTGCAGGCTGAGCGTTTTTTGTCCTTATTTTCGGAGTGCGTGAGACCCCAGAAAGCACGAGCCCAGGCCTCGTGGATCGGCACTGTGGATTCTTAGGGGTGCACTTAACTTCTTCTTTCCCTGTGTCCAGGGCCCTGGACCAGCGGGACTGCTGGCAGCCGCTCCTTGGGAGCCTGAGTCCACAGATTGGCCGTGCCTTGCAGCCGGGCAACAGCTCCAGACTCAGTTCCATTAACGTCTGCTGGAGGCCGGGTTCAGCCTCCCCTTCAGGGAACTTGCTCAGCCTCATGCTCGGCTTCTCACCTAGAAGTGCTCTGTCCCCAGGAGGCAGACATGAGGAATAATTTTCTGTGTTTGAGGGGAAGCCTCTGCGCAGAAAAGGCTGGTTTCTCCAAAGCACACCTGCTCCTCTCACCAGGGCCCATCACCCCAGCCCCTCCCCTGTGCCCATCACACCTGCCCCTCCCTTGTATCCATCACCCCAGCCCCTCCCCTGTGCCCATCACACCTGCCCCTCCCTTGTATCCATCACCCCAGCCCCTCCCCTGCGCCCATCACCCCAGCCCCTCCCCTGTGCCCATCACACCAGCCCCTCCCCTGTGCCCATCACACCAGCTTCTCCCCTGTGCCCATCACCCCAGCTTCTCCCCTGTGCCCATCACACCTGCTTCTCCCCTGTGCCTATCATACCTGCCCCTCCCCTGTGCCCATCACGGCAATCCCTCCCCTGTGCCCATTACACCAGCCCCTCCCCTGTGCCCATCACCCCAGCTTCTCCTCTGTGCCCGTCACACCTGCCCCTCCTTTGTATCCATCACACCAGCCTCTCCCTTGTGCCCATCACACCAGCCCCTCCCCGTACCCATCTCACAGCTTCTCCCCTGTGCCTATAACATCAGCCCCTCCCCTGTGCCCATCACACTTGCCCCTCCCCTGTGCATATCATGTTAAAGGTTGGGAGCTTCCAGGCTGGGACCTGACCACCTGTGTTTGTACAGAGGCATCTGGTTTTGATAA
This sequence comes from Theropithecus gelada, assembly GCF_003255815.1. Lineage (NCBI taxonomy): Eukaryota > Metazoa > Chordata > Mammalia > Primates > Cercopithecidae > Theropithecus > Theropithecus gelada. The sequence continues at coordinate 50,393,743 of NC_037687.1, forward strand.
TGAGGAATGAATCCCCAGCCCTCCGTCCCCTGGAACGATCTGGCACAACATCACCCTTACTGACACATTGTCCCTGTTCCACTGGTATCTGGGAAGTACGGTTTGCTCTCCAGCACACTGGGCCAGTATTTAACGTGACATTAGCTGCTGCAGTATTGAGTTAACTATAAAAGGGGATGATCCTTCTGGACAGAATCACTATCCGCCAGACAGAGTGATTAAATTTACAGCTCGATTGGTGCTGATCAATATAAAGGAATTGTGAAACAAGTTAATGTACCCATCAGAAACAGCTGTCCTGATCGTTCTCTCCACACAGGCCTCCCCAGACATCAGCTCCACCCTGGGGTCTCTGTACACGTGGGACTGTCCAAATGCACGATTTCTCCTCCCCTGAGCTAAATACAGTCAATCAACTACACACTGAGCCAATCAGGACAGACTGGGTATGCTGCGATAACGCCCGAAGATGAGGTGGTGAAGCGGCACCGTGGACTCCTCACGGGGCTGCACGATCCAGCGCTGGCCACAGGGAAGGCTGTGTTTATCGCAGTCACTCAGGGACCTAGACTGGCAGAACACTTGCTGATGTGAACGCTGCGAGTCGCCACGTTAGAGGACAAGTGCTTTGGAGGGCCTCGCACTAGCAATCCTGTGCCTTGGACTAGGAGCAATGCGTGTCCCTTCTGTTCTCAGCTCATGCGCCAGAGCTGCCGCCCCACCTGCCACAGGAGGCCAGGAAGCGCCATCCTGCCGCGTGCCTCACCAGCGGAGAATGGAAGTATTTGGCGAACGACATCAATGACAACCACACTTACTGAAACTGCAGGTGTTAAAATCTGGCTGGGTTTTAAACAAATCCATGGGCTCCAGCTATCTAATAAGATGCTGTCAGAGAATGAAATATACATAGTAGCCCCCACGCAGGGCATGCCCGTTTCCTTAGGACATGTGTAACCTGCCCCAAACCCATGAGTTTCAGAGGCTCAAAGCAATCTTTAGATGCATGGGAAGGAGTGTGGCAAGCCCTACCTTCTCCCCAAATTCCCCCTTCAAACTAGCAGCAAAGCTAACCACATAAATACACCTTGACATACAATCTCCAAGTGGGTGAATGCATTGCATGATTCATTGAAACCAAGTGGGAAGGAGTGGTTCTTGACTTATTTCACACCTCCTCCTGGCGATCTCCTTTCCTTCAGGACCCAGGCTGGGGGCTGGTCTCACTGCCGCCTCCATGAGGTGCCCTGTCCCTAAGGGAGGCTGGGCAGGTGCTCCCATCTGCTCAGCGTGGTCTCAGCCAGGTGCCCTGGGCTGTCCTCCACGTCGGGTGACACCCAGCCAAAAGTGCAGCTGGCGTCAGAGCACAGGAGGGGACGGCAGGCAGCCAAGCTGCAGTGGGCACCAACGCTTGACATTCATACATGGCTGTAGAAAGGTTATTTCAAAGTTGTTTTTTATTCAACTGTTCTTCAGCAATATACAATACAATTTATAAACAAGTGTCTGACCTTGTTTCCAATCTTTATTTAAAAATAAATATTATTGACAGTGAATTTTAATTATGATGTCTTTTTTTTTAATCAAAATGCCTCAAAAGAAATAATTTAATAAAAAAGAAAAGCCCCCAAAGAAAAAAAGTAAATAAAAAAAATCCTAAACACAATAATCTACTAAAAATATTTCGCTTTGTCAAAAGGCTTTGACCCCAACATTTGTACATATTATCCTAAAGATAACTGCTCAACAGTTCGTGCAAAATGAAGACTTGGAGGGAAAGTGTGGAAAATAAAACTACATTGAAGTAGAGAATTCATCGATTCCCATGCAGACCGCATGGGCCAAACTCCAAATTATTTGGAAACTAGATGCATTATTTTAGGTGTTCTACATTTGTGTAACTTCCCCAAAAATATGATTTATTTATTTTCCATGTGGACTTTTTCATGCGTCTCTCAGTCTCTCTGTGTCCATTCAGCGACGTGGTCCTCACCGAGGGCCCTGGGCAGGTCATGTGTGGCCTCTGAGATGCTCGGGTTGGCCCTGTCTGTCAATGTCCCACCAGCAGGTGCAGGAACTTATGCAGAGCTAACAGAAGCAGGGACAAGAGCGGGTCTGTGGTGGAGCTACGGCCGGTGCCTGCAGGGGATGAGAAAACGGGCAAGGTTAACAGCTGAGTCACAAGAACCTAGGAGCTTACAGCAGACCAGGGACAGTGAGGCTTCCCCAGGCCGGGGCGGCTCACACTCAGCACCCAGCTGGAGGCTGGTGCATGTGGCTGCCTTGGTTTAATGACAAAGCATTTTGTTGCTGCAGTTTGTAATTTACAGACCATACACTTTAGGATCCTAGTGAGATCAGACACAAGCGCCTGGCCTGAAGTGGGGTGTGAGAGCTCTAATGTCCAAGTCATTACCTTATTTTAACAAAAAGATGATATGAGCTGGGCATGGTGGCTTACGCCTGTAATCCCAACACTTTGGGAGGCTGAGGCTGGAGGATCACTTGAGCCCAGGAGCTTGAGACCAGCCTGGGCAACATAGTGAGACCCCATCACAACAAAAAATAAAAAATTAGCTCTGTGTGATGGTATGCACCTGTATTCCCAGCTGCTTGGAAGGCTGGATTGCTTGAGCCCAAGAGTTGGAGGCTGCAGAGAGCTGTGATCGCACCACTGCACTCCAGCCTGGGAGACAGAGTGAGACTCTGTCTCAAAAAAAAAAACAAAAAGAAAAAAAAAAGACAATATGCTTCCTTCTCCCCAAATACACGCTGCAAAATGTCCTCATAATTTCCGGCCCTGCTTGTCCTCCTCCTCCACGAAGGCTACATGATTGCACACAATTCCGTCCCTTGTGCATCCCAGCATCACCTCCACAGCCCTGCCTAAACTGCACAGCTTTGCACTCCCATGCACCCTGTCTCGGGCATCCTGATGCTGCTGTGTGTAAGTCTTTTTTCCACAGCAACCTTGTCTGTCCACCCTTTGGGTTGCAGTGTGGAGCTGAGAAATCGCAGGTTGGTGGAGACGACTGGGCTGGGGTCTTTCAGGAACGACCCCAGCAACATCTGGGTCACTCCCACCTGTCTCTCCAATATGATCATAACCTAGTCCCTGGCCTGCCATGGATGCTGTAACACCTGTGCCTCACCCTGCTTCACCTGGGTTCCCCGCCTGGCTCCCCGTCGGTCTTTAGGGTCTTCATCTGTTGTAAGGCCTCCCATGCAACTGGGGAAAGCCCACCCATAAACCCTGGGCTTCTCACCTGGAAAGTGGGATGCTCCCTCCGGGGTTATGAGAGGAGCAAGTGTGGAAGCACCCTACATGCTCCTTGGTGCTGCCAAAACCACAGGGGCACCCCATTGCTACTTGCTTAGAGTCAGCGGCATGAGTGGATGCGGTTTCCAGCCCTGCCCTGCTCACTTGCACCATCGGGAGGCCTGTCTCCTCCCTTCTCTTGACGTCATCAGCTGGGCTGCAGCCCCGTGCCTGTGAGGAGGGGTGCGGGAGACTCTACCCTGTGTCAGTTTTCATAGTGCAGAGGGCTCGGCTGCTTTCACTCCGCCACTGCAGCCAGGATGGCTGGTTCCCTCCAGCCTTAATAAACAGAGACTTGAGGCTTCCCTGACAAGGCTGGGCCTGAATGCACAGCTCTCCTCTCTCCAGGTAGCAGCACCCTTAGTCCTTCCTATCCAAGGTGTCTCCTGCTCGTTAATTCTCCCTGCTCTGGCCATAGCAGTCTGTGTCATGGAGTTCATGTCCGGGCCCCCATCATCCTCTTTTTGCAGAAAGAGGAGGCTGCATAAATCATCTGGCCTGAAACTCTGGGATTCCACCTGACCACTGTGGGAAACACAGGCTGTGTTCAAACATCTGAATGCAAAGTGGGTGGTGTTGTCCGAGGGACAGGTGAATTGTCCACAGACCATCGCTTCTGCACACAGTTCTGGGGCCTGGGTAAGAAGTATTAGGACACCAAAACTCCAGGTGTGCAGACCTTCCTCTCCAGATCTTTATGCGGCAGGCAGACGTCCCTCCTGGCCCTCCTGCAGCACAGCTCAGGCTGGTGTTCTGCCTCTGGGCCCCTTTAGTGGGAAGAATCATCCTGTGGTTGTCACTGCGAAGACTCCAATTTTCTCTCATTCCTTGCTGTTAGGCATCACTGGAAAGGACGAGGGGTGGAAGCGGTGATGGATGAGTTGATGGATGCCCAGGTGACTGGGTGGAGTTCACCGAGGCTCGGGTGTGTGGAAAGTGGGGATCCAGACAGGAGATCAGAATACTGCCTCCCGGGTACTTCACCCACAGCCAGACTGGGCCCACGGTCCTCACAGATCTCCTGGCTCTGATTTAATTTATTAATTGATTAAGATGAAATTTTGCTCTTGTTGCCCAGGCTGGAGTGCAATGGTGCAGTCTCAGCTCACTGCAACCTCTGCCTGCTGGGTTCAAGCAATTATCCTGCCTCAGCTTCCCGAGTAGCTGGGATTACAGGCGCCCCATACCATGCTCAGCTAAGTTTTTGTATTTTTAGTAGACATGGGGTTTCACCATATTGGCCAGGCTTGCCTTAAACCCCTAACCTCAGGTGATCCACCTGCCTCAGCCTCCCAAAGTGCTGAGATTACAGGTGTGAGCCACCACGCCTGGCCTTTCTAATTTTTTTTTTTTAATTTTTTTGAGATGGAGTCTCACTCTGTCACCCAAGTTGGAGTGCAGTGGCGTGACCTCGGCTCACTGCAACCTCTGCCTCCCAGGTTCAAGTGATGCTCCTGCCTCAGCCTCTCGAGCAGCTGGGATTACAGGTACCTGCCACCATGCTTGGCTAATTTTTGTATTTTTAGTAGAGATGGAATTTCATAATGTTGCCCAGGCTGGTCTCGAACTTCTGAACTCACTTCGACCTCCCAAAGTTCTGGGATTATAGGTGTGAGCCACCGTGCCCGGCCCCTGGCTCTGATCTTTAGGCTTCTGTAAATCCTGACACGAAGGCAGGTGCAGGTGAGACAGAAATAATCCACAAGAGGTGTTTAAAGGTGGATGCACCTGTGCATGGAACTCCAGACACTCAGGATATGCAGCAGCAGGGGAAATGGCTAACAGGAGGGTGAGCCTGGCAACGTTAACCTTGCCTGGTGCCTCATGGGACCGTTGGCATGGAGATTTCAGGAGACATTTAAGATTGCCTCTAACTACTCTCAACTAGTCATTGGCACTATCACAGCCTCACCTACTAATGTTTAAAAGGTTTTAAATTGCAAGGTTTTCAAAACACTGTTGATTGAAATAACCAGCCTGCCACTCTGTGCTGGGCCAGGGTGGAGGCTGCAGTGGCAGTGGGGCTGCAGTGTTGGCTCTTGGAGGCTGATGCCTGGGGAGGGTTCACCCAGGGCCTGCTGTGTCTCTGCTGGTGGATGTCTGCACGGTGGCCAGGGTTTGGCTCCTGGATGACACTTCATTCTCTCCCTGGCCCAGCACTGATGTTGGGGTGGGAGGGAACCAAGAGAAGTGGGATGGTGCAGTGGGCTGGCACTGGAGAGATGGGCTTCCAAGCCTAGTCCTGTTTCCAGCTTGCTATGTGACCCTGGACAACATTCTTCACCTCATAAAATGGGATGTGCATAGCTCCATAAATTAATATGTGCATGGCATGTCTCACTGGGCGGGGGTCCAGATTAAGCAATATCATAGTGGTTGATTGCAAAAATGGCTACAAGTCCCCCTTCCCCATCCCAGCATCCCTATCATAGTGCCCTCCCACACTGACTCTGGGCTTGGCTACAAGACTTGCTTTTGCTGATGGAACATTATCGGGTGTGAAGTGAGCAAAGGCCTGAAAAGTGCTTGTGCACTGAGGTTTGCCCTCTCTCTTGTGGCTCCTGGAACCCATTGTCACATGAACAAGCCTGGGCCAGCCTGCTGCAGGATAAGAGCCATGAGAAGTCCTAGCGGATGTCCCTTTAAACGAACCAGGCCTCAATTGAATTAGAAGCTGATTATAGGTGCATGATTGAGCCCAACAGATCAGCAGAAGAACGGCCCAACTGAGCCCAGCCCAAATTGCTGAGCCAGAATCCTGAGCTAAAAACAGCTGTGGTGTTCTGCCAAAGCCACTGAGTTTTGGGGTCCTTCATTATGTATCAAAAGCTAACAATACAAGCATGTAAACAACAGCGCCTCAAACAGAGTCAAGTGCCATGCAAAGAGATGTTACAGAAAAGGGTGACATAGCTTCTTCTCTAAAAGGATTGGAGAATGATCTTTCTCAGGTTGTAGATTTCCTTCTCTCAAGAAGAAAATTTTCCAAGCTAGAACCAGCAGGGCAAATTATCTCCTCAATTACCTACTTATTTATTTGTTTAAAATATTATTATACTTTAGGTTCTGGGATACATGTGCAGAATGTGCAATTTTGTTGCATAGGTATACACGTACCATGGTGGTTTGCTGCACCCATCAACCTGTCACCTACATTAGGTGTTTATACTAATGTTATCCCTTTCCTAGCCTCTCAACCCCCAATAGGCCCCAGTGTGTGATGTTCCCCTCCCTGTGTCCATGTGTTCTCATTGTTCAACTCCCACTTATGAATGAGAACATGCAGAGTTTGGTTTTCTGTTCCTGTGTTAATTTGCTGAGAATGATGATTTCCAGCTTAATCCATGTCCCTGCAAAGGACATGAACTCATCCTTTTTATAGCTGCATAGTATTCCATGGTGTATATGTGCCACATTTTCTTTTTCTTTTCTTTTCTTTTTTTTTTTGAAATGGAGTCTTGCTCTGTCACCCAGGCTAGAGTGCCATGGCGCAATCTTGGCTCACTGGCTCCTGGGTTCACACCATTCTCCTGCCTCAGCCTCCCAAGAAGCTGGGACTATAGGCACCTGCCACCATGCCTGGCTAATTTTCTGTATTTTTTTTAGTAGAGACAGGGTTTCACCATGTTAGCCAGGATGGTCTCGATCTCCTGACCTCGTGATCCACCTGCCTCGGCCTCCCAAAGTGCCAGGACTACAGGCGTGAGCCACCGTGCCTGGCCTGCCACATTTTCTTTATACAGTTTATCATTGATGGGGATTTGGGCTGGTTCCAAGTCTTTGTTATTATGAACAGTGCTGCAATACACATACGTATGCATGTGTCTTTATAGTAGAATGATGTATAATCCTTTGGGTATATACCCAGTAATGAGATTGCTGGGCCAAATGGTATTTCTGGTTCTAGATCCTTGAGGAATTGCCACACTGTCTTTCACAATGGTTGAGCTAATTTACACTCCCATCAACAGTGTAAAAGCGTTCCTATTTCTCCATATCCTCTCCAGCATCTGTTGTTTCCTGACTTTTTAATGATCGCCATTCTAACTGGCATGAGATGGTATCTCATTGTGGTTTTATTTTTATGTTTCTTTTTTAAACATTTTTATTTTATTTCAAGTTCTGGGACACTTGTGCACAATGTGCAGGTTTATTACATAGGTAAACATGTGCCATGGTGGTTTGCTGCACCTATCAACTCATCACCTAGGTACTAAGCCCCACATGCATCAGCTATTTATCCTGATGCTTTCCCTCCCAACCTCCCCACCAATAGGTCCCAGTGTGTGTTGTTCCTCTCCCTGTGTCCATGTGTTCTCATTGTTCAGCTCCTACTTATTAGTGAGAACATGTGGTGTTTGGTTTTCTGTTCTTGTATTAGTTTCCTGAGGATAATGGCTTCCAGCTCCATCCATGTCCCTGTAAAGGACATGATCTCATTCCTTTTTATGGGTGCATAGTATTCCATGGCGTATACATACCACATTTTCTTTATCCAGTCTATGGGCGTTTGGGTTGATTCCATGTCTTTGCTATTGTGAACAGTACTGCAGTGAACACATGTGTGCATGTATCTTTATAATAGAACGATTTATATTCCTTTGGGTAAATACCCAGTAATGGGATTGCTGGGTCAAATGATGTTTCTTGTTCTAGGTCTTTGAGGAATCACCACACTGTCTTTCAAAATGGTTGAACTAATTTACATTCCCACCAACACTGTAAAAACATTCCTATTTCACCACAGCCTTTCCAGCATCTGTTGTTTCTTGACTTTTTAATAATTACCATTCTGACTGGCGTGAGATGGTGTCTCATTGTGGTTTTGATTTGCATTTCTCTAATGATCAGTGATGTTGAGCTTTATATATACATACATATATATATATATATACACGTTTGTTGGCTGCATACATGTTTTCTTTTGAGAAGTGTCTGTTCATGTCCTTTGCCCACTCTTTAATTAGGTTTTTTCTTGTAAATTTGTTTAAGTTCCTTGTAGTTTCTGGATATCAGACCTTTGTCAGATGGATAGATTGCAAAAATTTTCTCCCATTCTATAGGTTGTCTGTTCACTCTGACGATAGTTTCTTTTGCTGTGCAGAAGCTCTTTAGTTTAATTAGATCCCATTTGTCAATTTTTGCTTCTGTTGCAATTGCTTTTGACGCTTTCGTCATGAAATCTTTGCCTGTGCCTATGTCCCAAATGGTATTGCCTAGATTTTCTTCTAGGGTTTTTATAGTTTTGGGTTTTACATTTAAGTCTTTTTTTTTCTTTTTTAGATGGAGTTTTCCTCTTGTTGCCCAGGCTGGAGTGCAATGGCACCATCTCAGCTCACTGCAACTTCTGCCTCCTGGGTTCAAGCAATTCTCCTGCCTCAGCGCCCTGAGTAGCTGGGATTACAGGCATCCACCACCACACCTGGCTAATTTTTTGCATTTTGAGGACAGATGGGGTTTCATCATGTTGGCCAGGTTGGTCTCGAACTCCTGACCTCAGGTGATCCACCCACCTCGGCCTCCCAAAGTGCTGGATTACAGGCATCAGCCACTGCACCCACCTTACATTTAAGTCTTTAATCCATCTTGAGTTAATTATTGTATAAGGCATAAGGAAGAGGTCCAGTTTCAGTTTTTTGCATATGGCTAGCCAGTTTTTCCAGCACCATTTATTAAATAGGGAATCCTTTCCCCATTGCTTTTTTTGTCAGGTTTGTGAAAGATCAGATGGTTGCAGATGTGTGTCTTATTTATTTCTGGGTTCTCTATTCTGTTCCATTGGTCTACGTGACTGTTTTTGTGCCATGCTGCTTGGTTACCATAGCCCTGTAGTATAGTTTGAAGTCAGGTAGCATGATGCCTCCAGCTTTGTTCTTTTTGCTTAGGATTGTCTTGGCTATGTGGACTCTTTTTGGGTTCCATATGAATTTTAAAACAGTTTTTTATAATTCTGTGAAGATGTCAATGGTAGTTTAATGGGAATGGCACTGAATCTATAAACTGCTTTGGGTAGTAAGGCCATTTTCACAACACTGATTCTTCCTATCCATGAGCATGGAGTGTTTTTCCATTTGTTTGTGTTCTCTCTATTTCCTTGAGCAGTGGTTTGTAGTTCTCTTTGAAGAGATCCTTCACTTCCCTTGTCAGCTGTATTCTTAGGTATTTGATTCTCTTTGAAGCAATTGTGAACAGAAGTTCATTCATGATTTGGCTCTATTTTTGTCTACTGTTGCTTGTGTAACACAGGAATATTTGTGATTTTTGCATAGTGATTTTGTATCCTGAGACTGCTAAAGTTGCTTATCAGCTTAAGTAGCTTTTTGGCTGAGACAATGGGGTGTTCTAGATATAGAATCATGTCATCTGCAAACAGAGACAGTTCAATTTCCTCTTTTCCTGTTTGAATACACTTTCTTTCTTTCTCTTCCCTGATTGTCCTGGCCAGAACTTCCAATACTATGTTGAATAGGAGTGGTGAGAGAGGGCATCCTTTTCTTGTGCTGGTTTTCAAGGGGAATACTTTCAGCTTTTGCCCATTCTGTAGAGATTGGCTGTAGGTTTGTCATAAATGGCTTTCATTATTTTGAGGTATGTTCCATTAATACCTGGTTAATTGAGAGTTTTTAACATGAAGTGATGTTGAATTTTATCGAAGGCCTTTTCTATGTCTATTGAGATAATCATGTGGTTTTTGTCTTTCATTCTGTTTAGAATTGTGTTTCTTGCATCCCAGGGATGAAGCTGACTTGATTGTGGTGAATAAGCTTTTTGATGTGCTGCTAAATTCGGTCTGCCAGTATTTTATTGAGTATTTTTGCATTGATGTTCATCAGGGATATTGGCTTGAAGTTTTTGTTTTCTTTTTTTGTATCTCTGCCAGATTTTGGTATCAGGATGACGCTGGCCTCATAAAATGAGTTAGGGAGAAGTCCTTCCTTTTCAACCGTTTGGAATAGTTTCAGAAGAAATGGTAACAGCTCCTCTTTGTACTTCTGGTAAAATTCAGCTGTAAATCCATCTGGTTCCAGGCTTCTGTTGGCTGGTAGGCTATTTATTACTGCCTCAATTTCAAAACTTATTACTGGTCTATTCAGGGATTCAACTTCTTCCTGGTTCAGTCTTGGGAGGTTATACATATCCAGGAATTTTTTCGTTTCTTCTAGAGTTTTTAGTTTATTTGCATAGAGGTGTTTACAGTATTCTCTGATTGTTGTTTGTATTTCTGTGGGGTCAGTAGTGATATTCCCTTTATCATTTTTTATTGTTTCTATTTGATTCTTCTTTCTTTTCATCTTTATTAGTCTAGCTAGCAGTCTATCTATTTTATTAATTTTTTCAAAAAACCAGCTCCTGGATTCATTAATTTTTTGAAGGATTTTTCGTGTCTCTATTTCCTTTAGTTCCACTCTGATTTTGGTTAACTGTTTCTTTTCTTTTACTAGCTTTGGAGTTTGTTTGATCTTGGTTCTCTAGTTCTTTTAGTTGTGATGCTAGGGTGTCAACTTGAGATCTTTCTAGCTTTTTGATGTGGGCATTTAGTGCTATAATTTTCCCTTTTAATACTGCTTCAGGTGCATCCCAGAAATTTTGGTACATTGTCCCTGTTCTCATTGATTCCAGATAACTTCTTGATTTCTGCCTTAATTTCATTATCTACTCGGGAGTCATTCAGGAGCAAGTTGTTCAATTTCCATATAGTTGTGTGGTTTTGAGTTTCTTAATTTTGAGTTCTAATTAGATTGCACTGTAGTCTGAGAGAATGTTATAATCTCAGTTCTTTTGCATTTGCTGAGGGGTGTTTTACTTCCAATTTTGTGATCAATTTTAGAGTAAGTGCCATGTGTCACCAAGAAGAATGTATATTCTGTTGTTTTTGGGTGGAGACTTCTGTAGCTATGTATTAAGTCCACTTAATTCAGAGTTGAGTTCAAGTCCTAAATACCCTTGTTAATTTTCTGTCTCAATGGTCTAATATTGACAATAGGGTGTTAAAGTCTCCCACTACTACTGTGTGGGAGTCTAAGTCTCTTTGTAGGTCTCTAAGAACTCGTTTTATGAATTTGGGTTGTCCTGTATCGGGTGCACATATATTTAGGATAGTTAGCTCTTCTTATTGAATTGATCCTTTTATCATTATATATGCCCTTCTTTGTCTTTTTTGATCTTTGTTGGCTTAAAGTCTACTTTGTCAGAAACTAGAATTGCAACCCCTGCTTTTTTCTGCTTTCCATTTGCTTGGTAAATTTTCCTCTATCCCTTTATTTTGAGCTTATGTGTGTCTTCACATGTGAGATGGGTCTCTTGAATACAGCACACCAATGGGTCCTGACTCCTTATCAGCTTGCCATTCTGTGTCTTTTAATTGGGGCATTTAGAGCTTTTACATTTAAAGTTAATATTGTTATGTGCACATTTGATCCTGTCATCATGATGCTAGTTGGTTATTTTGCAGACTTGTTGACGTAGTTGCTTCACAGTGTCATTGGTCTTTGTACTTCAGTGTGTTTTTGCAGTGGCTGACAACAGTTTTTCCTTTCCATATTTAGTGCTTCCTTCAGGAGCTCTTGCAAGGCAGGCCTGGTGGTGACAAATTCCCTTAGCATTTGCTTGTCTGAAAAGGATTTTATTTCTTCTTCGCTTATAAAGTTTAGTTTGGCTGGATATGACATTCTGTGTTGGAAATTCTTTTAAGAATGTTGAACATTGGCCCCAATTTCTTCTGGCTTATAGGGTTTCTGCTGACAGGTCCGCCATTAGTATAATGGGCTTCCCTTTGTAGGTGATCTGGCCTATCTCTCTGACTGCCCTTAACATTTTTTCCTTCATTTCAACCTTGGAGAATCTGACGATTATGTGTCTTGGGGTTGATCTTCTCATGGAGTATATTTCTGGGGTTCTCTGGGTTTCCTGAATTTGAATGTTGGCCTGTCTCGCTAGGTTGGGGAAGTTCTCCTGAATGATATCGTGAAGTGTGTTTTCCAACTTGGTTCTGTTCTCCCCATCTCTTTCAGGCACTTCAATCAGTTGTAGGTTTGGTCTTTCTACATAATCCCATAGTTCTTGGAGGTTTTGTTCATTTCTTTTCAGTCTTTTTTCTCTAATCTGGTCTGCCTGTCTTATTTCAGTGAGATAGTCTTCAAGCTCTGAAATTCTTTTCCCCCCTTGGTCAGTTCAGCTATTGACATTTGTGATTGTATTGTCAAGTTCTTGTGTTGTGTTTCTCAGCTCTGTCAGGTCATTTCTGTTCCTCTCTAAACTGGTTATTCTGGTTAACAGCTCCTGTAATGTTTTCTCATGTTTCTTAGTATAGCAAAGTTTGTTATTACCCACCTTCTGAAGCCTACTTCTGTCAATTCAACCATCTCAGCCTCTGCCCCATTCTGTGCTCTTGTTGGAGAGGTGTTGAGATCATTTGGAGGAGAAGCAGCACTCTGGCTTTCTGAGTTTTCAGTGTTTCTTCATTGATTCTCATCTTTGTGAGTTTATGTAGCTTCAATCTTTGAGGCTGCTGGCCTTTGGATGGGGTTTTCTTGCTGGGACTTTTTTTGTTGATGCTGTTGTTGTTGTTGCTGCTTTCTGTTTGTTTGTTTTTGTTTTAACAGTCAGGCCTCACTTCTGTAGGGCTTCTGTGGTTTGCTGGGGGTCCACTCCAGACCCTATTCACCTGCGTTTCTCCCACACCTGGAGGTGTCACCAGTGGAGGCTGCAGAACAGCAGAAATGGCTGCCTGCTCCTTCCTCTGGGATCTCCATCTCAGAGGGGCACCAACCTGATGCCAGCATGAATGCTCCTGTATGAAGTGTCTGGTGACCCCTGTTGTGGGGGGTCTCGGTCAGCAGGCATGGGATCTGGTACTGCTTAATGAAACACTTTGGCTACCCCTTGGCAGAGGGGGTGCGCTATGCTGGGGGAGGGGATCCCACTTGTCCAGACTACCCAGATTCCTCAGAGCCAGCAGGGGAAAAGACTAAGTCTGCTGATCTGTGGAGACTGCGGCCGCCCCTCCCCCTAGGGGCTCAGTCCGAGGGAGATCAGAGCTCTGTCAGTATAGCCCTGGCTGTAGCTGCTGAAATTCCTACAGGGAGGCCCCACCCAGTGAGGATGGAGGGTCAGGGTCGGGCCTAAAGGGGCAGTCTGACCGTGATCTGCCACAGCCGCTGTGCTGCACTGTGGGAAATTCCTCCTAGGTCCAAACCACCTAGTCTCCCCAGCATTGGGAGGGGAAAAACAGCAGACTGGAACTGCAGCAATGGCTGTCGCCCTTTCCCCTGGGACCTCAGCCATCTTAGGCAGCAGGCAGCCTCAGTGATGACAGCTGCCCCTTCCCCCCAGAACTCAGTAGTCTTAGGCAGTCTCTAGCTGAGTGGCGTGCTTGGGACCCAAGGCCCTGGAGGCATGGGCTCACGAGGGAGATCTCCTGATCCATGGGTTGCAGAGATCTGTGGAAACAGCATGGTTTTCTGGGTACGGTAGCATGATCACTCACCGCCTCCCTTGGCTGGTGGTGGGTGCTCCCCTTGCCCCATATGGCTCCCAGGTGGGCCACCACATTACCCTGCTTTTCCTTGCTTTCCACGGGTCTTGCCAACGACCTAGTCAGTCCCAGTGAGAGAACCCGGATACCCCAGTTGCTGGTGCAGGATTCCTCAACCACTTATTTTGAGACATCCCTGGATCTTTGGCAAAAGAAGGACCTAGGATTTGCAATCTTTTACTACCTGATTCATCAGACATATAAACAATTTAGGTTTCCCAAATGAATCGAGGCACACCAAGGAAGACTGGCTTCCAGGCTGGCCCTGAGTAAGTGGGGTCTATACATCAGCAATGGTTCAGAGCTCTGGAGTCTTGCAGCCCTGTGTCCACCTGCTCCCCAGGCATTGCCTCCCTTTCCAAATGTGACACAAGACCCACAGAGGTGAACGATGTTGCCCAGGGTCACATTGTCTGTTCCACTGTCTAGCACTTGGCCTCTGCTGTCCATTGCTGTCCAGAATGGCAGGTCCCAGGCCCAAATTGACCCTCCAAGGCAGGGCCCAGAGGGTGCGTTCTGCTCAGCTGAGGTAGGATCTCATTCCTATCCCTGTAGCCTCTTTTTTTAATACGGTGTGGAGACATCTGTGTTCCTGGGGGCTGTGTGCTGAGCAGGCTGGCTGGCTTGCAGGCTGATGCATTGATTGGATGCTAATGGTTTCTTTATCTATTCCCTCCTGTCCTAAGGAGTACCAGGAATAGCGCTGGAGCATGTGGAACTTTGTCATGATTAAGCTGCAAAATCAGACTGCTTGAGAGGTGAGGGAAGCCCTCTGATGGAACACTAGCTGATTCATTCCTTATATTAAGCAAGTATCATCATTTTGCTAATCACTCTTCTTAAAGGAACCAAAGCTTCTTTGGCTCAAGATTAAGATAGCAATTAAGATATTAATTTTTATCATTCAGATAGTGAGCAGGATAAAAGACACGCTGGAACCATTTGGAAGAGATGCTCAAAGAACACAACAGGCACCTCTACTTCCCCCTGCCCCCTACCCCATCATAAGCACACTAAAAGTGCCAGCCCAGCAGCTTCTGACCGGGAAATTCCTCTTTTCAATTTATCAAGCAAAAGCAGAATTCCAAATCCCTGCCAGAAAGCAGTATGACAGCTCTCAAGTCATTTTAAGCCTTGTGATAAAAGTAAAGGTGAAGGTTCCTCCAGGCCGTCGTCTGACCCAAACTCTGCCCAAGCCTGTGAGTTAGCTTCCTGGAGAGTGGGGAGAAGGGCTGGTAATCCCCATATTGACTGGGACTTCCATAGGCATGGAGTGTCTGGTCTATGCTGTAGAACGGAGTGCAGAGGGGGCCACTCCTACCCTGTGGGCATTGGGATCATGGTGAGGGGCTCCCAGCTTACCAGTCTGCACAGCTAGTCAGGGCAGCCACTGCTGTCCATGTTTCTAGAAGTACGGATGGCTTCCCTCTGCTTTTGGGGTCATATGGGCCCCGGCTGTGGTCTGCGGCCCTTGTCCTGTGGCTGTAGCTTAGAAGAGAGCTGCAGCCCTCTTCACTGGAAATGAGAGTCTTTGGGCCTGGCTAGATCCTTTGCCCCTGCAAACCTGCTGGTGGCCTGGGAGCTGCAGTGCTGGTCAGGGGTTTGCAAACAGTGCTGTTTTTGTTTTATTTTGTTTTGTTTTTGTTTTTTCAGGTTTGAGAAGAGTAAGTAAAATGAAGACACATTTGAGGCCTGGCTCTACACACAAAAATGGACAACAGGCTGGTCTGGCTCTTGCAGCCTGGCTAAGTGGAGGCTCATTTCATAGGCTGATGCTGTAATGCTTCTCCTGTCTTTCACTTGCTCTGTCCAGTATTGCACAGAATATTCACACATTGAGTGCAGGCAGCCACTAGAGAAGAGCTAGTTCAAGGGAAGACATTGTCATCGTCAGACAAAGCCATTCCAACAGTAAGCTTGGATATTCTACCATGAGGACAACCATGGAGGTCTGACGGACAGGCCCCTCCTCTGTCAAGCAGATCAACGTCACTTGCGTCTGTTCTGCATCTTGTTCTGTCATAGCACATTGATTGATTGACTGATTGATTGACAGGGTCTCGTTCTGTCACCCAGGTGGCAGTACAGTAGTGCAACCATAGCTCACTGCAGCCTCCAACTCCCAGGCTCAAGTGATCCTCCTGTCTCAGCCTCTTGAGTAGCTGGGATTACAGGCACACGCCACCATGCCCAGCTAATTTGAAAATTTTTTTGGTAACAATGGAGTCTTGCTATGTTGCCTAGGCTGCTCTTAAACTCCTGGCCTCAAGTGATACTCCCACCTTGGCCTCCCAAAGTGTTGGGATTATAGGTGAGAACCACCACTCGTGGCTTATAACAGATCTTTAGTCAGAACAAGGGCTTCTTGGCTAGAAAGGTTAGAGAACCAAGCTGAGGGTCCTGGATAGGGGCCCCTGAAACAAGAGGGCTGTCCCCAGGGGGCAATAATGGCCTTGATGGGCTGGACTTGAACATCCATTTAGCCATGGGGACACTGGCCTGTCTGCCTGGGGCAGCTGGGAGCAGACCTGCTCTTCCCGATTCCCCATCACCTGCCCTGGGGCCCACTCAGGAGTGCAGCAGAAGGCCATGCCCCAGCTGAAGGAGGCTCCGTCTCTGAGTTTCCTGGGGTGCAGGGTACAACGAGTTTCTCTGGGTTTGCAGGGGCTTGTGGAATGAGAATAGGAGAGAGCATTTAGTAGCCATCCTGGCTACAGTCAAACCCCATCCTTTTCTCTCTGGGGAGATGTATATGGTCCAGATGCCAAGGCCAGGGTCGGGGCCAGCATTAGGGCCAGCAAGTGTCTCCTGGGACAGCACTGGGGCCAGTGTCAGGGGTCTCCTGGGGCAGCACTGGGGCCGGCGTCGGGGGTCTGCTGGGACAGCATTGCGGGCAGCATTGGGGGCAGTGTCAGGGCTCCCCCAGAGACTAGCCTTTCACTCTTCTTCGCTATTTCCCTGCCTGCCCCACTCCCTGATTTCCTGGTTACAAAACGCTGTATTCTACAGAGTCCAGGGACAAGGTAAAGGCACCAAGTGGCCACCTGAGGGCTGTCTGGTTTGCAGAAGGGTCGAGTTTGGTGCACGCAGAGTCTTACAAATTGTAAATTATAATCTGGCATGTACAAATTGGGAGACTTCTACATAAAAGCAGAGATTCAGGTATTTCCTAGAAAGGCCCCAGAACCAGCAACCCCGGGCCTGCTTTTCCACCAAGCTACAGGATGCTGGGGCGGGCAGGGGCTGGCTGCTCCTCCCAGCAGAAATCCTTCCCCTCATCCTTCCCTGCTAGCCCCCAGCCTGGGCCCAGGGTGAGCTGCCAGTCCCATCCCCGCCTCCTGTGCAGTTGGGCCCCTTTTGCTCAGCCAACCTGGCCCTTCATGGGTGCCTGAATTCGCACTTTATGTGCCAGGCCTGGCGCAGGACCCAGGAGGCTTGGCTTGCATCCTATCTTTGTCCCTATGCAGTTGTGTGGTCATGCACGCCCCTTCCTTCATGTCGGGGGCTGGCTCTCCTCGCTCCCACATTCCCGGCTTCCTGATGGGGCCCCTGAGCCTGCCCCACCCTGGGAGCGTCTGGTAGGATCTCCCAGGCCCTGCTGAGAACCTGACTCCCAGCTCTTCTCTGGATGCAGCACTGGCCCAGCCCGCTGCAAGGTGAGAACCTCTGCCACCTTGCAAGGAGGCTGCCTCCCTTGTTGACATTTTTTGAAAGCCTCTTCATGGATATTTATTCAAAGGGAGTCAGCAAGGAATAATTGAGCACTAACGGAGTTCGGATAGAATCAGTTTCTGCCATAAAATTAATGTGTACTGTAACTGGGGCAGAAGCGAGGGGTCACTGATACAGTTGGGCTTTAAAGGAAATCGAGATACTTTAAAGAAAAGTCCAGTGTGGGGTGCGGACCTGCGAGAGCAGACAAGATGTGCACCTGTCCTCCTGCCCTGTCCCTCGCTCCCAGGCCCTGGGCAGTCAGCACTGGGTTTGCAGACAAGCTGTCCTCCTGGGGGTGACGTCATATCCCCTGGGGATGATGCCCAGATGGCTGCCTCCATGTCCAGGCTGTGGAAGGAGCCGGAGCACTCCTGGGCGAATGTGGCCGGACTGCCTGTTCCCTGCCTGTTTTAGCCATTCCCTACTGTGCCCTCTCTCCCCTGCCATAGCCCCAGTTGAGGCCTCCACCATGCCCAATGACAGCAGTGGCCCCTAAAGCACTTTCTTACCTTCATAACCTCCCATGCCCCACTCCGTCCTTCAGACGTACCTGGATACTCTCCCTGAGGTGTAGAACTTTTGATGACTGCCCTCTGCCCATGGGAGAAAGAGCCACTGCCTGAGTGCCACAGTTGTGGTTTCTCCATAATCCTCCATCCCCCCACTTCACTCTGGCCACTCCCCTGCTGCAGCCATGTGCTCTGGTTCCCTGCAAGCATCTCCAGGCTGACCCCGCAGACTGACTAGCCCCCTACTTTTCCTTTGTCCTGATGCTGCCTCCTCCAGGCAGCCCACCCTGAGCACCCAGACACAGAGGGCTTGGCACAAATGTCTGTGCTATTTGTTTAGGTGCCCCTTGCCTCTGCCTTCTTCTCTTCCACTACCCCATAGGTGCCTTCCTCACATGTCCTACCTCTGTTCGTGGAGGAAGCCCACGCGTGAGAGGGCTGGCCTAGGGCCTCCCTCTCTCCTCAGCCCCGAGCAAGCAGCCCCACCCATAGCCAGGACATGGCAATTGCCTGGTGTTGCAACTGACGACCTCCAGCTGAGAGCAGACCGCAGGGACCAGACCAGTCAAGCAGACAGAACCTAGCACCTTTAGGACAATGAGGCAAAGGTTGCCAGCACTTATTAGGGCCAGATACTGCAGCAAGTACGTGACCTACATTAAATTTTATCCTTGTAAGGGCAGGAGTTACTTTTACCCCTATTTTATAGTTGGGGAAACAGGTCCAGGGAGATGAAGTGATTTACCCCAGGCCTGGAGTTGCCAGATAAAAAACAGGACACTCCATTGAATTTGAATTTCAGAAAAACAGTGGATACTTTTTAGTACAAGTATGTCCCAAATATTGCATGGAACACACTTGCGTTAAGATGTTACTGGTGGTTTATCTGAAATTCAAATTTAACGAGGTGTCCTATATTTTTATTTGCTAAATCTCGCAGCCCAACCAAGGCCACATTGAGATAAACAGCAGGGCTGGGACTCGCACCCAGGCAGTCTGGCCCCTGTGCACACCTAACCACCGCCACACACACCACCTCTCCGGCCCAAAGAGCCAGAACTCTCCTTCCCTAAGAATGCCTCAGCCCGACCCCGGCGCCTGGCTATTTGCAAGGGAAGGAGAATGGGGATGATGATATTTTTTCCTGAATGTTAACATTCATGGTGGCTTTTAAATGTGGCCAACTTTGTCGCCACCTCCTCTCCAGTTTTCCACCTGTTTTGAGATAATATCTTGTCTCCAATGGCCCTTTAATGACATCACTTAAAGTGGATGGCAAGCAGGCCTTTTCTCTGCGGTTGGGCAGCTGCTGTCAGAGGGGGCCACTGGCGGGCCTGACTGCAGTGAGCACCGGGGAGCTCCCCATCAGGGACGGTGAGGCTGCCTCCCTCAGCATGGGGCCCATTCCTCACCTGGAGGGCCCTTGTCCCATCTGGATTGCTAACCTTCGAGGCTGTGGGATGCTAACAGGCACACAATTCTCAGTGCCCCCAGCTGCACTCGGTCCCTGCAAGAGAATTTTCCCCTTTATCCCTCTCAGCGGCCTTAGGAGATAGAAGCCACTTTCCCCTTTTATAGGTAAGGTCCAGAGAGTTTGAGTGACTTGCCTGGGTAGGTGGTAGAAGGTTATCTCCAGTGACTCTCTGGGACCTATGAATGAGTCCAGGTTCCTTAGCCAGCTGGAAGCCCTTTCACCCAGTGGACGGTGCTGCCTTGCCTGTCTCCATACTCTTTTGAGTGCCTTGAGCTCCAGGTAAACAGGGCTCCCGTGCTGGGGGCTGCATGCACCCAGACTCTCCTGCCTTCAGGCCTTTGCTCAGTCTGTTCCCTTTGCTAGACTCCCTTCCTGATCCTCTCTGGCTCTCTCGAGCTCACCCATCCTCTCTGGCTTATCCCAGAGGCCCCCACAAGGGGACTCCAACACAGCTCTGAATCCATCTACTTCCTGCCCCTGCCATTACCCCACACCCACCCTGCCCTGGCCCTCCAACCCTCCCCTTTACCGCATCAGCTCTCACCTGGGCGGGGGCAGCAGCTCCTGACAG
The DNA here is from genome assembly GCF_003255815.1 of Theropithecus gelada. Taxonomy (NCBI): domain Eukaryota; kingdom Metazoa; phylum Chordata; class Mammalia; order Primates; family Cercopithecidae; genus Theropithecus; species Theropithecus gelada. The sequence continues at coordinate 50,413,864 of NC_037687.1, forward strand.
GCTGTCCTGCATCCACTGACCCCCCGCAAGCCAGTCACCGACACCCCAGCACTCTAACGTGGCTGCCCGGAATGCCCTCTTCTTTTCTTTTCTTTTTTTTAACTTTTATTTTAGAATCAGGGGGTACATGTGCAGGTTGGTTCTACCAAAAAGACGCCTGCACCTGTTAGTTCATCACAGCACTCACTATTCACAATAGCAAAGACATGGGACCAACCCAGGTGCCCATCAATGGCGGGTTGGATAAAGAAAATGTGGTGCATATATATCATGGAATACTATGCAGCCAGAAAAAAGAGCCAGATCATGTCCTTTGCAGCAACAGAGTGCTCTTTTCTTTTCTTTTTTGAGATGGAGTTTCACTCTTGTCGCCCAGGCTGGAGTGCAATGGCATGATTTTGGCTCACTGCAACCTCTGCCTCCCGGGTTCAGGTGATTCTCCTGCCTCAGCCTCCTGAGTAGGTAAGGTTACAGGCATGCGCCACCAGGCCCAGCTAATTTTTGTATTTCTAGTAGAGACGGGGTTTCACCATGTTGGCCTGGCTGGTCTTGAACTCCTGACCTCAGGTGATCTACCTGCCTCGGCCTCCCAAAGTGCTGGGATTGCAGGCGTGAACCACCACGCCTGACCCAGAGTGCTCTTTGCAAATGCAAAGCACAAATTCCTCCTGCTCCCCAAGTTCCCGGTAGTGTCTGTCTCAGGTTGAAGACCTAACTCCTCTGGCCTAACTACCCCTCTGCCCGCACCCCTGCCTGCCTCCCAGTGCCATCATGAATCCACCCTGCCGACCCCCGGGGATCTCCCATTCACTCATTTCCGTCCTCCTCAGACCATGGGTCTCCTTCAGACAGCGGGCCTTCCCTCAGCCAGTCTGGAGGCTCCCTTTGTCTTACAGGCTGCAAGCCAAGCTCCATTTCTTCGGGGCTGTATGTGGATGGCCGTAGTGTGTTACCATCTGACCCCTGTCTTCTCTGCTAGAAGGTGTGCCTGAGAGAGTGAAGACCATGGCTGTCTCAGCTACATATGTCCTCATCACCCGGCACACTGCCTGTACCCTGAGAGGCTCATAAAATATTTGTTGAATGAATGAATGAATGAAAGTCTTTCTTAGACATCCCAGCTGGTCTAACCATCCATAATGCACCAGACATTGGGCCAGGTCCTTCAAAGGTGGCCTTGTATTTTTAACCTTCAGATACAAGGTGGGGCTGAGAGGCCTGTCTCAAGTTCCCTCTGGGGAGCCCAGGGCTGCCACAGTGACCTTGACCTGACCTTCCAGCTGCCCAACACTGCCAGCACACATGTCTTTGTCTAACTTTTTCTCAAGATCATTTCACAAATTCACCTTCATTTTCCTTTTATACCAATTTGTTCATTAAAAACTTTTCATTCTATTATGCCGCATTCAGTTTTACAAGTCACTTCAAATTCTTCCCTTAGAAGGTAGCATATATGTGAAAACTATTTGTATATTTAATATAATGTACATATATATTGGTAATATATGCCCACATGAGAACTATATAAGCTGCTTTTAAATCTTTTAGAGCAGTAGAACCCTATTTTCAACTAATGGCTAAAACCATTAGAAGCAGAATGGCTCTGGTTGAAGTTGGGGTGGGGCTCCTGGGGTTCCAAGGAGCATAGTTTGGGAATCACTCACCCTAGGCTCTCTAAAAGCCCCTTCAAGATCTAAAACTCTGGGACTTGTGAATGCTAGAGTGCTGGTGTGCCCATTATGCAGATGGCAGAGCTGGGAGATCTGTCCGTATTTTGAATGAGTGGAGCCCGCCCCTCCTTGAAGTCTCCTATACTAGCCTCATTTAAACCCCAGTTGTCTGGGGGTACCTCACCTCCCTGCTACAATCTTCCCAACCTTGGAGCCAGGGTGTACCTTGGATCTCCTGGGTCCGGCAAATAGTGGGTAGTCAATTAATGCTTGCTCAAGGAAGGCTGCTCACTGTATGGGTCCAGGCTTCAGCTCCTTGTCCTGCACAGTGGAACCTGGCCTGGCTGGGCAAAGGCAGGGATGGTGGAGCATGGCTTGAGGTTGGGGAGGAGGCTGTAGGTCCCTCCAGCCAGCACACACAGGACCTAAGAGCAGTCCTTTCCCATTACAACCCGCCTTTGGGTTCCACCTCAGTGACACCTGGATATTTCTTTCTGTTTCACAGTGAGGACTTTTCTTTAGAAACGCAATTTAACCAAAAAGGTTAACATATTTTAATTGCCCAGGGATAGTGCTCTGAAAATTCTATAACATGTGCTCATTAAATGAAATTAGCACAGAGGAGCTGCCCGGGATATGTCACGCATTAAAATATGACGCTGTAGAATAGAATGCATTATGAATTATTGCCTGGTGTATTTTTGTTACATTAGTCTTTAATGTGAATACAGTTGTTTATCTGCCCACCTGGAGATGGGATTTTTTAAATGCCTGAAAAAACATATCTACATTAATTTGTCCATGGACAAGAATCAGCAAATCTGGGCCAGGCTGCATCCGCCAGAGTACCCAGTGCCCAGCAGAGGGAGGAGGTCTGCTGTTCCCGTCCCTGAAGGCTGAGGGGTTAGGGGAGCTGAAGCAGGCTCTGGCTGGCTGTGTCCACTCACTCTGGCCATCCTTCCTGTCTATGTTCAATGGCCTAGGGACCGCAGGCAGAAGCATGGAATGGCATGGAATTCTGGGCCCTACCACCCCCTGGAGACTTTTTTCCTATGGCCTCCTTCCTGGAAGACATGACTTGAGTGTGCAGTGTTCAGTTGCGGGAAACTCCAACCTTAGGCATGCCTGCAATCCCAATCCCACCCATCCTGCAAGCTTCAGCTTGTATCCTAATTCTACCCATCTTTCCATCCATGCTTTACATATTTATCTGTTTCTCCTGCTTTCTACTCTCCATTTACCCATCCACCCACTCACATCTTTCCACCCATTCATCAGCTATTTATTTTTCCACCCATTCCCAAGTCACTCCATCCATCCATCCATCCATCCATCCATCCATCCATCCATCCATCCATTCTACCATCCATTCACCCATCTATCCACCCACTCATCATCTCTCTACCCACCCATTCATTCTCCCATCCATCCACCCATTCACACATTGATTCACCCTTCTTCTTACCCACCCATTCATACTCTCATCCATCCACCCATTCACACATTAATTCATCCTTCTTCTTACCCACCTATTCATTCTCCCATCCATCCACCCATCTACCCATCCACTCATCATACTTCTATCCACCCATTCATTCTCCCATCCATCCACCCATTCACACATTGATTCACTCTTCTTCTTACCCACCCATTCATTCTCCCATCCATCCAACCATTCACACATTAATTTATCCTTTTTCTTACCCACCTATTCATTCTCTCATCTATCCACCCATCTACCAATCTGCTCATCATCCTTGTATCTATGCATTAATTCTCTCATCCATTCACCCATCTACACATCTACTTATCATTCTTCTACCCATCCACTCATTCTCCCATCCATCCACCCATCTACCCATCTACTCATCATCCTTCTGCCCACCCATTCATTCTCTCATCCATTCACCCAACTACCATCTACTCACCATCCTTCTCCCTACTCATTAATTCTCCATTCCAGCCACCCATCTACCCATCCACTCATCATCCTTGTATCCATCCATTCATTCTCCCATATGCCCACCCAACTACCCATCCACTCATTTTCCTTTTACTCATCTATTCATTCTCCCACTCATTCACCAATTCCCTTATCCTTCCTTCCACCCATCCAATAATTCTCTCACCATCCACCCCCTACCTATTCACTCATCCTTCCTTCTACCCATCCATCCACCCATCTATCCATCAACTTATCATCCTTGTACCCATCCATCCACCCATCTACCCATCAACTTATCATCCTTCTACCCACCCATTTGTTCTCCCTTCTATCTATCCATCTACCTATCCACTCATTTTCCGTCTACCCATCCATTTATTATCCCATCCATTCATACTTCCTTCCACCCATCTATTAATTCTCCAATTCATCTACTCATCCACTCATTCTTCCTTCTACCTATCCATTCATTCTTTCATCATCCACCCATCTATTCATCCTTCCTCCCACCCATCCCTCATCATTTCACACATCCTTCCCTCCACTCACCCACCAGCTACTTGTTTTTCCACCCATTCGCCCCAGCACCTATCCAGACATCCATCAACCCATCCACCCAATGAGTCCAAGTCCCATCATCTCTTGACAGAATCACTGCCTCCAAAGTGGTCTCCCCCATCCATCAAATTCATCCCACCTCTCCAATCTCCACACTGCAACTAGAGTGACCTTTTTTTTTTTTTTTTTGAGGCGGAGTCTCACTCTGTCGCCCAGACTGGAGTGCAGTGGCGCAATCTCGGCTCACTGCAAGCTCCACCTCCCGGGTTCATGCCATTCTCCTGCCTCAGCCTCCCGAGTAGCTGGGACTACAGGTGCCCGCCACCACGCCCGCCTAATTTTTTGTATTTTTAGTAGAGACGGGGTTTCACCGTGTTAGCCAGGATGGTCTCGATCTCCTGACCTCGTGATCCGCCTGTCTCGGCCTCCCAAAGTGCTGGGATCACAGGCTAGAGTGACCATTTTTGAAAGCATCATGCCCTAGCCACTCAAACCCCATCCCATTGCCCTTAGGATAAAGCCAAAGCTTCCTGATATCTTCAAAAGGCCTTAGAGTTTAACCCTGTTGGACCAGTAAACTCTAACTTTTGACTTAATTTCCCCTTTGCTTCCCCATCTTGCTTTCTCTGCACCCACCACAATAAGCTTCTGTGTGGCCTTTGCATTTCCCCAGATCCCTATTGCCACAGGACCTTTGCACATGTGAGTCCCTCTTCCTGGAAAGTTCTACCCTCTCTCTTTACCTGGCCAACTCTTAACTTTCTTCCTGATTATGGCTCAAATATCACTTTCTTGGTGAGCCTTCCCTGATGGGTCAAATCTCCCTATTTTAGCTCCCATAGCCCATGGGACTTTCCTTTAGAGTACCAGCCATGGCTGCTAATTTCCACTTGCTATGTGACTATTTGATCAATGTCTGTCTCTTCCTCTGTCACTTTCTCAGGACCTCAGTCTTAAGTTTCTTAGTCTTAATCACATTGCGCCCTCAGTGACTAGAAAAATTCCTGCACATAAAAAAATGCTCCATGGACATTTGCTGGATGAATGATTGAATGAATGAATGAACTAGTACAAAGTCCGATGAATACAGGGCAGTGGGGAAACAGCAGTGAGAAAGAACCAGGCCTACTCTCCATGGGCATCAGTCTGAATGGGACACTCAGCCAGGTGTTGACTGCAGAACAGGGCAGGAACTTCTGGGAGCCCTGAGGCAGCGGCAAGGCACATCTAGGTGCTCAGAATGAAAGAAACTTCTTTGGCTGCAGGGTCAGGAAGTCTTCTCCCAACTACCAGCCCACCCTGGCCCCACCTTTCTGAGTTCTTCCCAACTACAAGTCCATCCTGGTAACCCATCCCCCTTGTGCCTGAGCTGAGCCCTGAGTTCATCCTCCTGCATGGCCACCATAACTAGACCATGAGCTCCTCTCTGGGGCAGGGGCTAGGTCTGCCTGATGCTCTGGGTAGCCCCCTGCCCCTTTGCCTGGGTCAGACCAGATACAGCAGACCAGGAATCCCCACCCTCCTCTCAGACTGAGCCTGATGTAATGTCAGCTCCCCCTTCTGTGGGTTTATTAAAGATTCTTCCTCTGGGTCAAGCGGCGTTTGTATGAGAATCAATTGTAATAAAAGTCACTCTAAGGGAACTGACATTGGAGCTGGGCTTTCCTGGTTTAAAGAAAACTGTGCCTTTCTCCCTGAGGGCAGCTCATGGGCAGCAGGCCAGGGTCAGCAGAGGGAGGGCTCTCTGTCTCTAGAGCTATCCGATTACAGGTGGGTGGGCCTCCAGCAGGAGTCTGCAGTGGGCTATCTGTGCTGGGCGGGAGACAGGCTCACATGGGCGTGAAGGGTGGAGACAGGCAGGAGGGGTCCTGGCTTCCTAGCCCCGCCTGCAGCCTCCTCACACTCCCAGCACATCCCGGAGGTGACATCTCTGTCCTGCATTCATCTCACTAGCCTGGGTGCCAAGTGGCACCTTTATTGGCAATCTCTGGGCACAGTGAGCCACAGCAAGGGAAACTGGGGTGGATGTGAATATGAAAAGCAAAATGCAGGAACACAATTGGAAGAACCAGTACACATCCTGAGCCTGTAATGCTGGCCTGAGTTACGTCACCCAAAAGGCCCATCCCTGTGGGGCACTCCCTGACACAGGTGGCTCTTCCTCTCTCTCTGTCTCTGTAAAGGCCCCAGTGACGGGGACTCCGGGCACCTCCTCACAGTCTAAACCTACCTGAGGAGGCTCTCTGGCTATACGACATGGTGAGAGTTTTCTACCTTCTCCCCGCTTCTCCCATGGAGACACAGCTATCCAGTGCTGCAAACACCAGCCTCTCCTCTGAGCTTTTCCTTGTCACCCAAAAGGCCCTATCCCCTCCCATCACAATGCTCCTGCCACTGGCAGCAGCCTATATGACAAAGGAGCATGACCAGGCATGACATGGAGCAGCTTTCCCCAGGAGCCCTGTTAGCACAGCCAGGCCTCGGGCATGCGGGCAAACCCGGAGGTTTAATTTGCTGGTGGACCATACAAAACCATGATGAAGCTGTCCTTGTTCACCAAGGAGCTCCTGACTCAGGGCAAATAGCCCCAGCCAGGCTAGGATGAGGATGTGGCACCATCCCCATTTTTCCACCTTCACCCCCTTGAAATGGCGCAGCCAGAGAATGTACAAAAACAGCAACTCTCCGAGCCATTTGCAATCTGATGGCCCTTTCTGTTTCTGAGCTCCATCAGCCCCATCACTGAGATGGTTTGGATGTTCGTCCCCTCCAACCTTATGTTGAAATGTGATCCCCAGTGTTGGAAGTGGGGCCTGGTGGGAGGTAACTGGGTCATGGGAGTGGATTCCCCCACGAATGGCCTGGTGCCTTCCTCATGGTAATGAGGTAATGGGTGAGTTCCTACTCTATTAGTTCACATGAGAGCTGGTTGTTTAAGGAGCCTGGCACATCCTCCCTCTCTCTCTTGCTTCCTCTCTCACCATGTGACATGCCTACTCCCCCACCTTGAGTTAAAGCTTCTTGAAGCGTCACCAGAAGCCAAGTAGATGCTGGTGCCTTGCTCATACAGCCTGCAGAACTGTGAGCCAAATAAACCTCTTTTCTCTATAAATGACCAGACTCAGGTATTCCCTGATAGCAATGCAAAATCACCATTAGCTCCATCATGCTCACAGCATGTGCAGGAGGGAGGGCAGTCTCATGAAGGAAGTCTCAGATCAGAGCACCCTGTCCAGCTTAGTAAGCTATCCTGGATGGTTAACACAATTCCCATGAATAACACTGGTTACCAAAGCCAACATCCACTGAGTGTATTCTAGGTGCCAGGCCCTATGCTAAGCTAACATCTTTCCATGGATTATCCCCCAGATCCTGCCAACCGCTCTCTGGCATAGGAATCAGTGTCATGCTAATGATAACAGATGACGGAACTCGCACACAGGGAGTGGGAAGTGATGAACTCAAGAATCCAATCAAGTGGTTGGATGTACCTGGAAAACAAGTATAATGCTCTTAGGGTATGAAGGGCAAGAGTGAGAAGCACATGCTGTGACTTTTGCAGGGCCAGAGCCCTGTAAAGGCCCAGAAATGTGGTAAATTTCTTGGCATTCAAATCCTGGCTTACCTGTGAGCCAGCCAAGCTGAACGGTGAGGAACATTTGAAATGTCAGGAGAGAGTGCAATGGTTGGAAGTGGTGGTGAGAGTAACTTCCTCCAGAACCATGTTCAGTCTCCACTGGGTGATGCTTTGGTTCTCCCACCAGCATGGGCAGCTGTAGGGAGGGCTGACCTGCCTAGGTAATTTTCCTGGCCTCAGTCTCTAACGGGCATCGGATGCTCAACTGGGACTCTGAGGGGGTGCCCTGTCTCTCTCAGCGGCCCTTCTGGCAAGCTGGTTACTTCTGAGCTGGACAGAGCAGAGCCCATGGGTGCGGGACAGTAGGTGGGTGCGGGAGAGTAGGTGGGTGCGGGGAAAAGCTTCCGAAATGTCCACTTTGACTCCTTATTTCATGCCAACACCAGGACCCCTCAACATTCCTCTTGAACTGCAAAAACCAGAGCCAACTGAAGCCTGTCCAAAGTAGCTTTGATATTTCAGCCCGGAGAGCAGTAACAACAGAACAGAACAACCAGTAACTTCCAGAAACAGGATTGCTGGCAGGGACAGGCTTTGCACAAGGTCTGTCTCTCAAGGGCCATCCTGTGGAGGATGCAGGCAGGAGAAGCGGCCTGGGCTATGCTCATACTTTGCGGTCACTGAGGGTACTGCTGTCTGCAAGCAGCCCCCCAGCCACCTCCGCCACTGACTGCTTGACAGCAGCTACACCCTAACCCACAGGTGGCCAGACGGGATCCTCCATCTCGGTATTCACAGCACATCTTCCGTGAGAGCACCAAAGCCACGGACAAGCAGGCTAATTTCTCTAGAAGCACCACCCCGGGGAAGGAGGTGTGTCAGCCTTCATCAGGAATAGGCAGGAATCGGGAGTTACAGGGGCTGAGCCTGTTGACTTCTCATCTCAAACTTCCCTGCAGCCCTTACATAAGGCAAAGTGAAACCTTCTCACCGCTCTGGATACAAGTTTCCAAGAGATGCCTGGTGATAGTCAGCAAAGCTTGGAGGAATAAAATAGATAATGCTTTTATTTTTCTCCTGTGCTGCAAAAATGTCTTAAAACCATACTCGCGTCTCCCAGAAAGCTCAGGGGTTTAGACCACAGCCAAGGCCTTGCTCTGTCCACACAGAGCAGAACTAATCAATATCATATTACAAAAGCACTTGACCTCATTTATCCCCACGGATGCTTGGGGAATCCTTAATATTCAGAGCTTTAAGGATATGCACCTGGCGTGTTTAATGAGCAGTTCCTTGTTGAGGGGTTAGCTCCCGGTGACATTTAACAAGGCTGGCTGCCAGGTCTTTTCTTGGGGGCTGCCACTCCACCTGGGGAGAGAGTCTGGGCTCTGGCTAAGAGCACAGAGAGAGCGCTGTGTCTTCTGGGGGATGGACTGAAGCAGGAGGCGTTAGGGAGAACTGCAGGAAGGAGGAAAGCTGGTGAGAGGAGAGCGTGGCACATAGTAAGTGCTCAGTAAAAGGCAAATATTATTATTTAGCATTAGTATAATCCAAAAGCAGCTGTTTTATCCTGAATTTAGGGTCTTGCTGATGCTGAGAGGATGGTTGCCCACTGAGCTGACTGCTATACAAAGGCCATTCCATTTGGTGTGGCCTTCTCCATCCTTGGGAAGCAGAGAGAGGGCATCTGAAAGCTTTCCCAGGTCTGACCTAAGGTGGGAGACTTCAGCCCCAGGACTTCTTTCAAGTCGTAAGTCACACACCACATACAGGAAGGCTCTCTTCTGATTGCCTCAGCTGGATTAGTGCTGGCACAGCACAGACTTTGCCCTGGAATTACCTGGGTGCCCTGGCTCCTCTAAGTTTGGGTCCACGCTGCCATCTCTGGTTCCCCCTCATGGCAAGCGTGGGGCTGGGCCCAGCAGACTCCCAGTGACTGGCTGCTGGGGGAGAGGACGGCATGTTGCAGATGATGGTGTAAGATTGCTGCTGTCAGGGATGATGCAGGCATCGCTTGCCAGCTGTGAGGCTCAGCCATTTCCTTTATGAAATCCTCTAATTTTCTCTTTCAGGATGCTCAGAGAGCCTCGCCCTCTCTTCTCTGGGACATCTCTTGCCAGATTTATTTTCTTCTTAATTATAATTCTCATGTCACATCAGAGCTTGGGGGAAGAATGGATTGTTCATCTAAGGCGAGAGACTTTGGGTCCTCTTGGGTCTGGGGAGAGGGGAAAACCAGGTGGCCGCCTCCATGGCCTGCTCAGGGCCCACAGGTCCCGGGCCTGCTGATGCTGTTGGTGACTCCGCTGCATCACGATTCTCCTGGGTCACGTGTGTGCCATTCCTTCAGCTCTATCATCACCAGGTATGGGTCGAGATGTAGTGACTGTCTCCACCTTGCCCACAGCCCACTTCGGTCATGGTTTACGGTTGCCATGGCGACATCCAAGGATGCTCCCCCTTGACGGCTCCCAGCAGCCACAGCCTCTCTACAGCCGTCATACCCATGGCCTTGGCTGTCTTTCTCTCATTGTTAATTGAAATATTGAGAGCCAGTTCTCTGTATAGGCACCCAGCAGCAGCTTGCCACATCCAGCCAGCTCTCTGTGGGGGCCATGGTGCCTTCCCTCGGAGCCAGAGCCCTGAGGCTAATTAGAGGTTCACATGCCACCGCTCTGATCCCAAGGTCCCTGCAGAGGGGAACCTCTGGCCAACACGACAGCCATTCGGTTGCAAACTGGATTATTTTGAGGCCACGCTAGATTTCACTGCGGTGCCTTTTCCATTTAGAAGTGTTTGTCTGGAAGATACTCTGTTTGGTCTCTCTCTCTTTTCTAGAAATGGTAACCAGCAACAAAGTGTTCACGAAAAATGGGTCAGTGTTCAGATTAATTAGGAGCCAGATTTATGAACACAGCTAAGACGGTGCCCGGCCTCCTGCGCCTGCTCTGCTCTGCTAATCCAGTCCATGTTTATTTTTAAGCACAAATACCAAAATGTCTCTTGACAAATGAGACGTGAAATGAATGAGTTTTTGCACATCAACTTTTAGTGCAAATATGTATTTGGCTGTGTTGGGTACACATGCGGCACGGGAAGGGCTTTCTTGCCTGGCTGTGCAGTAGCTAATGGATGAGGGCTGGAGGAAGTCCCCCCCGCTCCTTCCTGGCATTACCAAAGTGGCTTATGTAAAAAATAGGGACTTTTTTTCTGACTTCCTTCCAGGAACCATCGCTTAATGGGGGACGATTTGGGGAGATGTGCTGGGACCGCCTCTGCAGTCGCCAATCTGAAACGGCCAGTGTCCTGAGCCTCTTTTCTTTTCCTTCCTTCCTTCCTTCCTTCCTTCCTTCCTTCCTTCCTTCCTTCCTTCCTTCCTTCCTTCCTTCCTTCCTTCCTTTCCTCCCTCCCTCCCTCCCTTCCTCCCTCCCTCCCTCCTTCCTTCCTTTCTTCCTTCCTTCCTTTTCTGAGACAGAGTTTCGCTGGAGTGCAATGGCGTGATTTCGGCTCCCTTCAACCTCCACCTCCCGGGTTCAAGTCATTATCCTGCCTCAGTCTCCCAAGTATCTGGGATTACAGGTGCCTGCCACCACACCCAACTAATTTTTTGTGTTTTTAGTAGAGACGGGGTCTCGTCATGTTGGCCAGGCTGTTCTCAAACTTCTGTCCTCAGGTGATCCACCTGCCTTGGCCTTCCGAAGTGCTGGGATTAGAGGTGTGAGCCACTGCACCCAGCACATGAGCCACTGTGCCTGGCCCTGAGTCTCTTCAGTGCCCCCAGGTCCTCAGCCCACCTTTCTCAACTCTGCTGTGAGCCCCTGAGGGCTGACCTCTATAGCTTGTGCCACCTGGGTGCCCCTGCCCTCAGATTCCAGAAGGGTTTGGCCAATGGGAGACCCGGACAGGGAAAGGAGGGCGGGAGGAGAACGAGATCCTTGCTGGGTGACTGTGGGTTGGCTCTGTGCCTCCCCTCTTACTCTCTGTGTGCCACCAGCAGCCTCCGTCCTGGCTAGATCTGCTGATGGCTCCCACTGATGCCAGCCCTGGGCACCTGCACCCATCCTTTGTTGGCTGCCCTAACCCTGTCCACACCTTGATACATATGCTCCTTCCATTCCCCCCAGTGACCCTGTTTGAATGTGCCATGTGCCTCTGCCAGCACCCTGGTTGATACCCTCTGCAAACACTCTAGACTATTAACCAAGAGGCAGCGGTCCTTTTTGGACCACTCCCCATCAAGCTGCTTAGAATTGCAAGACTGGGAGGCCAGGCCCAAGGTCATCTGCCCCGAGCTCCCTCTGTAGCTCAGGCTGCTGTGGTTCTGAGCAAAGCGGCTGGCTTGTTGCCTCTCAGGGCGCTCAGCAGGACCTGGTGCCAGCAGCCGAGCTCGGGGCACTGGCTGGTGATGCAGTCCTACAGAAAGGTTACTAATACCCATCCTCCAAAACACAGTCTGCAGGCTTCACATTGACAGCACACAGCTTGGGTGGCCTTGGGTGACCGGGGCGAGGTGGGACACAAGCCTGAGCATGGCTCCCTCCTTGGCATCAAGGCTGTTCGGGTGTGTTTGTGAATGACAGGTATTGCCATCCACTTTTCCATGCCCAGAGTGGGACACAGAGTTCCTGCAGCAGAATGACTCTCATAAGAGGTTCACCTGGAGAGTGGGGGATATAGGTTTTGTGACCTCCCAGCTGAAGGCCCACCTTCTGGCCACCCCAAAGGAGGCTTGGAGAGAGACTGGAGGTTCTTTCTGAGATGTGTCTACACGGTTCCTGGCCTGTTCAGGAGCTGGCAAGGTTTAGGGGGTGACGGAGACCTCAGAGGCCACTGTACTTCTATCCCAGGAGCACTGCTATCAGGCCCGCTGGGAGCCAGGCAAGCTGTGCTTTCTGGATGGCTGTGGACACCAGCCCCTGCAGAGAAGGCAGAGTGACCCACATGGGCATTAACATATGGCCCTGTGGCTGGTGGATGCCCAAGGCCCTATCTGCTGGGATGGCGCTGGGCACTGTGCCATCAGCATCGAGCTGACCTGAGGACCTCCATATCTGCTGTCCAGCCCACCTTCTCCAGATGAGATGTCCTGGAGCATCTTCACTCTCTCATTCAGCCTTCATGGCCAGCACAGAGACTGGAGATTGGACTAGCTATGGCAGGCAGTCAGGTCATCTGTGGCTGGGCCTGCGACTCAGGCTGAAGGCCACGGGAAGAGGGAGATTCAAGCAGGAGTGTGCTCTTGACCTTGGTCTCATTACCATTTTGTGAGCACAACCAAGTTCACTCTCAAAGATCTCTTTCACATGGTCTTGACCAAAGTCTTTAACCAATGGCCGGTTCTACTTGGCATTCAAGGCCCTCCATAGCCTGGCTTCCAACTGCCAACCTTTTAGCTTTATCTGCCCATCCCCTCCTCTCCACTAGTGCAGCTAATGACCAGGGTGATAATAATGAACATATATGTGCTGCAGTTTCCTCTGAGGGACCAAGCTCCCTCTGAGGTCAGAGAGATTATCCTGTTCATTTTACAGATGACTCAGAGGTGGTAAGCCACTTGCCTAAAATCACACAGCCAGTAAGTGGTGGAGACACAACCCACATTTGGACTTCTGCCTTTCAAATCCTCCGGGAATATCCTAGAGGTACGTCCCAGCCTGTAATGCACACATTTCCTTGCTAGGGCCCAAGGGGAGGGGGAAGAAGGATGTTCTCTTCACCAACCAGCATCAGTTAAGCCAATGGCTCTATAAGTCAATAGGCACTCTCCCTGAGCACTGCCTGTATGCTGAACAGAGATGGCTAACTCCTCAAGGAGTCATGCTCCCCTTGCACTGTGAAGAGATGAGGCCTGAAAGCAGCCGCCACGCCAAGAACTACATTTCCCAGCAGTCACTACATCTGTGTTGGACCACGTGACTGAGTTCTGGCTGATGGAAGAGGGTAGAAGTAATATTTACCACTTCTAGACCTGGCCCTTAAAAAACACCTTGCCATTTTTCCAAACCAGCTTTTCTCTGAGAGAGTTAAGTGCTGCCAGAATGATTTGAGTGGCTATTTTCTCAATCTCCCAAGAACGATACATACTTAGAGTGGTCCTAAATGCATATGAAACAAGTTGATTCATTATACACAATGCATGCCTGAGAGCATTAGGACTTCATTCTCTTAGGGCAGTGAAGTGACAAGCGCTGCTTCTGTCTCTCCTCCCTGGTCTGCTGGCTCTATGTCATACCCAGAGTGACTTTGGAAGCCTCTTGCTGAGGCTGGTAGTCTCAGCCTGGGTCCTTGAATGACTGCATGGAACAGAGCCACCACATGCCCCGGGACACTCCAGGGCAGGACATGATATGAATGAGGAATATTACATTTGAATTGTGTCAAGCCACTGGCCTTTTGGGGTTTATTTGTTACAGCATCAGTGATATCTTAGTGCAGAGGGTGGAAAGTTCCCAGCTGGGCTGTGGAGGCCCTCTGCAGGTCCCTACTTCCCCAATAGGCTGAGGGACAGTCTTGTGGGGCCCTGTGTAGCATCCAAGAGGGATGAGGCCTTTGGATCAAACCAATGGCCTGAGATGCACTGAGGAGGCTGCCACAGTACGTAGAGCTGAATGAGAAACAGAACTGAACTGATGTGCCAGGCAGACTGCAGGCTCAACTGTTGGAGGGCTTGAGAGTTAGCTAGGGAGGCAGGATGAGATGGTGACAGGAAGGACATGAAAACCCGCCCCCGCCGATTCTGCAGGTAGTCCAGGAGACTGCAGGTAGACCACCCTTTGAGAACTGCCATTGTAGGGTTGTGACAATGTGTTCCATCACATCTGGCAGGTTTCACATGCACCTGTCCCCAAAGTCAGGCTCCCAGGGCTGTGTGGCCAGGAGAGATGCTTCCTGTGGGACTCTGCATCAAACAAGACTGAGGAGAGGGGCTGAGGGAGGGAGCAACCTGCTCACAGTCAGGCTCTGGGGTGGGCTCTGAGGCCCAGCTTGGAGCAGGGGGAGAGAGTGGGGTATGCCTTGGGAGGAGGGGCACGCTGGACAAGCCTTTCTACCCTCCATAACCACCCCCCACCACCCCCACCCCCGCCTCTGCCAATGGCTCCTACGGCTCCAGAGCTGCCTACCAGGGAGTAGTCAAGCCATCACTTTCTCCTCCTCCTGCCTTCCCACATCCCAACCCCATCCCCAGTCCCCTCTTCCAGCCTCTCAGCTCCCTAAGAAAGTAAGCCGCCGGGCGCGGTGGCTCAAGCCTGTAATCCCAGCACTTTGGGAGGCCGAGGCGGGTGGATCACGAGGTCAGGAGATCGAGACTATCCTGGCTAACATGGTGAAACCCCGTCTCTACTAAAAATACAAAAAACTAGCCGGGCGAGGTGGCGGGCGCCTGTAGTCCCAGCTACTCGGGAGGCTGAGGCAGGAGAATGGCGGGAACCCGGGAGGCGGAGCTTGCAGTGAGCCGAGATCGCGCCACTGCACTCCAGCCTGGGTGACACAGCGCGAGACTCCGTCTCAAAAAAAAAAAAAAAAAAAAAAAAAAA
>NC_037687.1:50429247-50446312 GCF_003255815.1 Theropithecus gelada
CGAGGTCAGGAGATCGAGACCATCCTGGCTAACACAGTGAAACCCCGTGTCTACTAAAAAATACAAAAAAAATAGCCGGGCGAGGTGGCGGGCGCCTGTAGTCCCAGCTATAGGGAGGCTGAGGCAGGAGAATGGCGTAAACCTGGGAGGCGGAGCTTACAGTGAGCTGAGATCCGGCCACTGCACTCCAGCCTGGGCGACAGTGCGAGACTCCCTCTCAAAAAAAAAAAAAAAAAAAAAAAGAAAGCAAGCCTTCTCCTCTGGGTGCCTTCCTAACAGTGGCTTAGGGCTCAGTCCTTACTGTCCCCACCCCAAAGCCAAAGGGAGGGGAGTTGCGATTTATGGTAAAGTGCAGAGCTGGTGCCNAAAAAAAAAAAAAAAAAAAAAAGAAAGCAAGCCTTCTCCTCTGGGTGCCTTCCTAACAGTGGCTTAGGGCTCAGTCCTTACTGTCCCCACCCCAAAGCCAAAGGGAGGGGAGTTGCGATTTATGGTAAAGTGCAGAGCTGGTGCCTAGGGCCATCCTGCATTTAGCCAAAGAGAGCGTAAGTTACACAGCCAGGCCCCTCCACGCCCTTGGACAAAGTCTGTTCAGTACAGCACACAGAATAGAAACCAACACAACCCAAGTTTTAACCGCCTCCCGCTCTCCAGCAGGTGCCAGTGCCCCCACCTAGGGATAGCTTATTTCCACCATCGGTGCTGGCAGAGTGCTGGCCCCTTGACACCATCGGAGCACAGCCCTCAGTGTCCAGTCTCCAAACCCAAAAGAGGTCGCCTCCCCACACTACAGCCTCCAGTGTACCCTGAGGTCGCTGGCAGGGCAGCCCCCTCCCCCGTTCATAAATGCACATCATAAATGCTTCCAGAGGCCAGGAGTAAAGACAAGAGAAACGGCGGGAAGAAGTCCCTAGGGGAGGGCGCTCCCGATCTAACTAGGAAGAAGTATCCATATACAAATGAGCCAAGGGGGCGGGTCCTGGGTCCGGAGTTCCTCTGGTCGTCCCCGCGCAGCCCTAGCCCTACGCCATCACCGCGCGTGCGCCCCCTCTCCGCGCGCCCTTACCCGAGCCGTGCCTCTGGCGCAGCAGGACCGCCTGTCCCGATGGCGGCGACGCTGACGAAGCAGCAGCAGCTGCCGCGACGGTGGTGGTGGCCGTGTGGGCCGCGGAGGCTGCCGCGGCCTCGGGGACTGCGGGATCGATGGCGGCTGGAGGGCTCCCGGGCGGCGGGCTCTTGTCGCCGCGGACGGGCTCGGAGGTGGTGCGGCCCGCGGGGCCCGCGTTGTTGGCGTTGGCGGCGCTGGCGGGGCCGTGGCGACGCGGGCCGCTGCTCTGGATGTGGGACACAGCCTCGGCGGCCTGCATGTTGGGCGGCGCGAAGCGCGAGAGCACGCGCAGCAGCGCCTGGGCCTTGTGCTCCTGCGTATCGTCGTCGCTGTAGTCCGACACGCGGCATTCGTACACGCCCTCGTCTTGCAGTCGCACGGCCGACAACCGAAGCCGGTGTGAGATGTCATTGCCCTGGACGCGCACGGTCTGCAAGAGAGCAGGGTTAGAGGCCGGGCTGGGCAGCTCCCAAACCTGCTCTTCTGGCCGCCCTGGCCGTCGCGCCCCCTTGTGCGCGCACCCCAACACTTTCCGGATCCCGGTTTGCCCACCATCACGATCTGGCTTCCCTTTCACCCGCGTCTACCCCGTGGCATAGGGCTTCCAACTCTGCGTGGACGCCGGGCAGCCAGCTCTTTGGACTGTGTCCCCACTCCCCCATCATGTTAACCAAACGCCCACCTTGCCTCTGCCCCGCCCACACAAACCAACCCTGCTTGTCTTCCCGTAGCTGGCCCTTCAGAAGGGCAGAGCCCACCTCTCCTTCCTCCCTCCTGCACCTTCAGGAAACTCCAGGCTGGACTCCCAGTTCTGGAGTGCGCAGAAACCCCAGGCTGGACTGCCCCACGTCTTTCCCGCCGCGACGCGCGCCAACCCACAGTCTCGCCCCAGCCGGCCCTCCACACCTCCCGGCGCCAGGAAGGCCTGCCTGAATCGCGTCCTAAGGAAAGCCACCCTGTCACCGGACCCCGCCCTTCACAGCGAACACTCCTCTCCCAAGGAGGCAAGCAACGCTGTGGCTGCTGCCCGGCTCCCTGGCCACCTGCTACCAACCCGCCTTTCCGCGGGATCTCCAGAAGCGCCCCAGCGAAGTGCTCCTCCCCTGCACCCCGGTGGGGACTTCGGGAAGGAACTGCTCTATGACTCTCACCAAACACCCAGGGAGCCCTCACCTCTGAACCGAGCCCATGAGAAGGCTTCGTCATCTCCAGGCCCTTCTACGCTCCAGCTGGGAAGCTTGGGCGCATCTCCTCCCAGAGTTACCAAGCCCATGACCCGGGCCCCTCGCAGCCTGGCACGACCACCCCCTACCTTGTCCCCCGCAAGCCTGCAACACCCCGCACCCAAACCCGCAATCTAGGCGGAAGATAAAGGGTTGCAGCGGAGGGCGCAGAGCGGATGCTCAGGGCGGGGCGGAGGGGGCGGGAAGCTGGCGCCACGGTCGCGGAGAGGGCGAGCAGCCGCGCGCTCCCGGTGCTGGGAGGAATGCCCGCAGAGCGGAGGCCAGCAGGCGCGAGAGGGCCTAAGCGCGCGGTCCTGACCAAGGGGAGTTTTACAGGTGAGCGCCAAGCCGAATTAGGGGACTCAAGCCTTGGACCCTTGATTTACACAAAAGAGAACCCGACCCTGCAACCGGCGACAGATGGCGCCCGGACAAGCCAAGCAGCCACCAATGCAAGGCTGCGATCGCGGCCCTACTTGCGCGGCCCCACATGCGCGGCCGCCGCGGCTTGCTAAGGGGAGGGAGCTGCGGGACGCGAGGCGGCCAGAAGGGGTCTCCCGCGGCCCGCGCTGGGCTCCACACTTACGCTGATTTTAGTTGCATCCTTATTTGTTACCTAAAATGCAAAGAGGGAGAGAGAGAGAGACGTGAGGCTCGCGGCCTTCTGGCTGGGGGAACTTGGGTCCGCCTTTAGGCAAGGGCACCCTCCTCCGGCAGGCTAGGACCGAAACCACCCGGGCGGTGGGGGTCCGGCTTTCCAGGAGTTTCCCAGGAGGAAGCGGGCTTTGGAGCTAGCATGGTGCCTGACCAACGGGTGGCTGCCCTGGTGTACACCTGCTGGCTGAACTGGGGAGACTGGATGGACACCAGGGTGGGATGGAAAGCCCCTCTTCTTCCCTCTGGGCATCCTTAGGCCCTGCCCCGTGGCTCAAAATCCTCCCCCAGCTCATTGGGAGTCGTGAATAACTGGAGGGAGGGGCCTGTGTCTGTATGGTACCCAGCGGGAGGCTCAGTGGCAGTAACTCTGGGTGGGACCCTGGGATAATGTAGGTGTATGTGTGCACGCGTGCACACTAGAGTGTGTAAGAGAGTGTGGGTTTTGAGGCAGACAGGCAGCTTGGGCCTGTTTTCGGCTACAGGGAAGTCGCCCCTCGGTTCCCCTGAGGGCTGGAGGTCCTGCCGGCTTCCTGGTACTCGGTTTTCTGCTGGTCTCAGGAACGCAGCCGCGGGGAGCCCTGGGGTCCTCAAAGTGGCAGAGGGCGGGGAGAGCCTGATGGGACCAAGGGGGCTTCCTTCACCACCCACCAGCCATCAGAGGGCTGCAGTCAGCAAGCACGAGCAAGCGACCTGGCTGAGGTGTGGCTTTTTAGGGGCTGGGCGTGAATGGAGTTCCGGGAGGTGGCGGGAACAGCGATGCTGTCAAAATAGTTGACAGGTTTGGGGGTAACCACTGCTGACTTTGAAGATGGTTTGGGATGCGAAGGTGGAAGATGGGCTGCGCCACAGGGCGGCGCCCTGCGCTAGCGAAGCCGGCTGCTTCCCTCCCCGGGTTAGCCCTCGCCGCCCCGGGCGCGAGCCGGGCGCGCGCCGGTACCGCGTGGGCGGCGGGTTACCTTGCTCCGGGCGCCCGGCACGCTGAGCGCCAGCTCGTGCAGCAGCTCCCGGGGTGGCTCCTTGAGGTACCACCACTGAATCTCCAGCGAATACGAGGTGGCTCCGCTGGCCCGGAATGCGCAGGGCATTTCGATGTCGTCTCCCTCCCGTACTGTCACATCTTTGGGGACTTCTGTGAATGTAGCTGGGGGTGGGGAGAGAGAGAGGCGTGACCAGCTGTAGGGCGGGGGCCTGGGGCAACCCAAAGCGAGGCGGTCGGTCTCCGGCTCGCTGGCCTTGTGCCCCCCACCCCGCAGCTGCTCCGTGGCACACGGCCGGAGAGGCTAGCAAAGTTCAGGGAAGAGGCTGCAGGGCCGCGGCAGGGACCGGTCACCGGCTGCCTGCTGCTTCCCTCCGGATGGGGCGGGGCGGCAGGGGCGGCTCGTGCTTCTCCCCCGCGCCTGGCCGCACCGCCAGAGCCTGACTGGGGCGCGCCAACTCCCGCACCCCGCAAGCCTCCTTTCCGCAGCCGGGGACCCGGCGGGACTAGGAACGACTCGGGCGCGGCGCTGCTGCTGCGGCGACCCTTCGCTGCTCGCCTCCCCCTACCCCTCCGGGCCCGAGCTGCACAGCGGGATTGCTGGAGACCGCGAAGCTTCCCCGTTCGTTCTCTTTCTCCTTCTTCTCGGTGGCGGCCCCAGCAAAGACCCCCCCGAGCCCACCGCGGCAGCAAAGTTCCCGCGCTCACCGTCGGCCACGAAGAGCAGCAGGGCATGCAGCAGCAGAGGCGGCAGGTATCCGAGGGCACCGAGCCGGTTCCGCTGTTCCATCTCCCGCGGGGGACGCGGTGGCGGCGGGGGCCCGGGAGCGTAGAGGCGGCGGCCGCGTGGGCTCGGATCGGCTCCGGCTCGGGCTAGGACGCCTCCGAGCCTGCCATGGCCCCGCGCGGCGCCCCCTCCCCTGGCCGCCGGCGGCCGCCAATCAGCCCCGCTCCCTCGCCGGCTTGCCCGGCGCGGCTCCGGCGGGGGGCGCTGCGCGGGGTGTGCGGGAGACGCGGTCCCACCGGGAGGCTGCTGGTGATCGGTCAGTGCCTCTCTCTGTCCGGTCGTCCACAGGACGGTGGGGATCCGCGGTTCAGTCTCTGCCCCGCGGGCCGGGCAGGGGCTGGGCCGCGCCGGGACCCATCCCTGGCCGAGGGAGTGCGCGCCACGGAACCGCGAGCTTCTGCCTCCCTGTCTCCTTCTGGTTCTGCTCCCGACTGCCACCTCCTTCGACTCCCGCCGCCGCCCCCGCCGGTTCCTCCGCGGCTCTTTCCGCAGGGCGAGTGGGCGCTCAGCCGCGGCGCGCAGACCTGGCGTCCGACCCAGCGCAGCGCGGGGAGAGCGGGTCCGGCGTGGCGGACCCGGAGCCGGAGAGAGGCGGGGAGAGGGGGAGGGGAGGGGAAGGGAGGGGGCGGTCAGTGGCTAGGCGCCAAGCCTCCTCCGCCGCTGCATCGCCCCCACCCTCCCCTCTCCTGCCACAGCCCGCCCCGCCCCCGCCCCAGAGCGTGCCCCCTCTCTCCTTGGGGGTCGCTCGGAGGGACCACCGTCTTTCTGGTTGAAGTACAGCCCCACCCCGCACCCGCTTGGGTTGGGAGTCCTCCCACCTAAACTCTCCCTGGCTTCTTCCCAGTCTCCACCGCTCGAGACGGCCGCTCATCCCTGCTCCCCGTGTGTCCCGCGGTTCTCTCCGCAGCTCCCAGCCCTCAACTCCTTACCCCAGTTTGGGCAACCAGCTGCCCCGCTGTTTGGCCCAGGCCTGGGCCATGGCGGGTGGGTGGGCGCCCGGGGCCGCGAGTAGGGCGGAACGCTGTGCCCAGCCTGAGACTAGGCTGGGTGGCGGCGGCAGCGCCGGGAGTCTGCAGTGCGCGAGGGAGAAGTGAGCGCACAGCTCCCAGCGAGCAGGTGCCTGTGGCGCGGAGAGCGCATCCGCGAGCTAGCCGGCAGCGGCCGTGAGTTACGGCAGGGGCGGCGGGGGTGGGGTGGGGAGAGCCGGGCACGACTCAGGGCCCGGGAGGTTTCCGGGCGGGGGCGGGGTTCCTGCCCCTGGATCGCGGTTGCCTGCGTCTCCACCCGCTCTTCGCCGGTCGTGGCCCCTTCTTTACCCGGTGCAAAGCGAGATACCGAGGCGCCAGGAGACCGGAACCCATTCCCCGCCTGCTCTGGCGCACCCGGCATCCCGGTACCTCCCCCAGCCTTCACCCGGAGCCTGCCCCCTCCCCACCCATCTGAGGGAACGTGGTCTGGTCCCCGAAGGGAAACGCGGGGTGGATATGTGGTTCGGACGCAGCGCGTAGTCATAGTCATAGAGGCGAGTCCTAAGGCTTGCCTCGGGTCTCTCCTCTCTCCTTCCCTCGGGAGTCCCCAGCTAGTGCATTTCGGCACCTCTGCCCCTACCCCGGCCCCTATGCCTTAGCTCTGACTTCAGGCTGGGGTGGGGCAGTCCGGTGGATTCATGTGCCTGATTCCCCGGCTACCAGCCTCCCGGAGGCACCGCCAGAGGATTCCCCGGGAGCCAAGGAGAAGGAAACCCAGAGGGAAAACACTTTCCAGCAGCTACACTGGTGCAGGCGGCCAGCACAGCAGAGCTCAGAGGGGAGGAGCTGCTGGCCCCCTCCAAGGCTGTCCTCGCTAGCGGGTGCCCCGGGGCCAGCCCTTCATGCCTCCAGTGCCTGCCTTTCAGTTTCCTGTCTATGGCCCAGGAGTCACTCCCACCCGCTGGCTCACTGTGGCTCATCTATCAAGCCCTTGTTTTCTAAGGTCTTCTGCTGGGGGCAGAGGGAAAAAGGGGGTACTGTAGGACTTCCCTCCTTTCCCTCAAGTTCCTCTCTAGGGGCTCCACAGAGTCAGTTGCCAGCTCCTTCTGTCATGGCAGGAGCTTTTCCTAGGAAATCCCATGTGCCCTTAGAAACCACTTTGGACCCCCAAATGTAAGACCCTGCCAGGCCCCATTGCTGTCCTCAGCTTCTGAAGGGAGAGGGCAGACTTGCACCGCGCTATGCAGATTCAGGACCATGGTGGGGTTCCAGGAAAGCAGGCTCACTTGGGGACTGATTCCAAGCAGGGTTCTGAAGGAAGAGCTAACCCACTGGCAGTGGCCCACCTGGAGAGGCAGCAGTCTCCTTTCCTGATGCCAGATCCAAGCAGAGGCTAATGCTAGAGATCAGCGATGCCCGTGGGAGAATCCCTGTAGCTAGAGGGAATTATCTGGAAGTAATTTATCCCTGTATCACCATGTGGGGTTGGGTGTTTCTTGCCCACTGCATGAGTTGGTATTGCTCTAAGAGCGACAGATACATGTTTTCACATGCTTTCCATGTACTAGACACTTTCCAGGCATCAGTTCTCAACATGACAAAGAGATCCTTCTCACAGAGAAATCAGATCTCTCTTCCACTGCTGAAACCCCGCAGTGGCTCCCATTTCACTTGGCATAAACACCAGTGGCCTTGCAGTGGCTACCAAGGTCAAACCATCTGTCTTTCTGCTTCCTGCTCACCCCCTTCCTTCATCTCCTCATCTTTTCTGTCTTCTCCGTAGCTCACACTCCCCTAGCCACACTGTTCTCCTTCCTACAATGCGGCACGCTGGGCATGCTTCTACCCCAGGGCCCTTGCACCAGCCGTGCCATCTGGCTGACATGCTTCTCCCACAGATACCTGCTTGGCTAACTCCATTGTGCTCTGGTTTTTGTCAAGCAGTCACCTTCTCCATGAAGCCCGCCTGGACCACCATGTTTTACACTGCAGTCTACACCGCCTCTCCTCCCACCACCCAGCACTCCCAGGCCCTCACTCTACTTCCTTTATTTTTTCCATTTCACCAGCCATCTTCCAACACATGGGACCACATCCTTATTTATTGAGTTCCTTGTTGAAGGTCTCTAAGACTCTGCCAGCCTTGTTCACTGATGTATCTCTAGCACCTAGAACAGGGTCTGGCACAGAGTAGGAGCTCAGTAAATGCTTATGGAATGAATGAATGAGCTCATTTTATCTCAATCACAACTCCAGGGGTAGACATTGTGATTTCACCCCATTTTATGGATGAAGCTCAGAAGTTTACGGACCTTGCCCAAGGTCACATAGTTAGTAAGTGGCTGAGTGACGCATCAACCCAAAGTCTGTCTTACTCTGGGGTCCTAGATATGAACCAAAACACTAAGCTCTTCCCTGCTCCAGGTCAGACTGTGTCCTGATGCCTTGAGTAGGTGTGAAGAGCAAGGCCCTGCCCTTGACTGATGTGAGCAAGGAGCAGCCTGAGCTACACTTGTAGTCTCTTTCCTATCTGTTCAGTTTCGTCTATTTGTTTTCTGCCTTGCCTTGTACACTGTGATGACAGCAGCTGACCCACCTTCGCTGTTTCCCCCCCCCCACAAGGTATTGTTCTGTTGTCCAGACTGCAGTGCAGTGGCACGATCTTAGCTCACTGAACCTCAGCATCCTGAGCTCAAGCACCTCAGTCTCCAGAGTAATCATGCTGACATGAGGAGGATTAGCCCACCATGCCTTGCTAATTTATGTATTTTTTTTGTAAAGATGGGATGTTGCTATGTTGCCCGGACTGGTCTTGAACCCCTGGGCTCAAGCGATCCTTCTGCCTCAGCCTTCCAAGTAGCTAGGACTACAGGCATGCACTACCACACTTGGCTAATTTTATGTTTAAACTGTTTGTAGAGGTGAGGTCTTGCTATGTTGCCCAGGTTGGTCTTGAACCCCTGGGCTCAAGCCGTCTTCCTGTCTCAGCCTTCTAAGTAGCTAGGACTACAGGCATGCACCACCACACCCAGCTAATTTTTTATTTTTAATATTTTTTTGTAGAGATGGGGTCTTGCTGTGTGTATGCAGGCTGGTCTCAAACTCCTGGCCTCAAACAGTCCTCCTGCCTCTGCCTCCCAAAGCCCTAGGATTATAGGAGTGAGCCACCACACTGGCTTTCTCTGTGTCTTTAACTGCCAGCTGGGCCTGACCCATAGTTAGAGCCTAGTAAATGTTCGGACTGGAAACCCTGCTAGAAGCATTGGGGAAGGGGACTTTGCCTCCCCTTTGCTTTGGTTTTCCATGGGCAGGGCAGGGACTTTTGTCTCTTCGATTTAGCCCTTTGGCTAGCTGGAGGATTAGTGAGCTAAGACCAGACTGCAGCTCCTGCCATTCAGAAGGCACTGGGTTCCTTCCCTGCCAGTCTCTGCCAAGCCTGGCTTCCCGCTCCCAGCAGGGGAGCCAGTTCCTTCTTACTATGTCCTGGTGGGATGTGGTCTGTCGGCTGGAGACTCTAAAGAAGGTGGCTGGGATGGAGCATGCGGGTCACTTCTCCCAAAGGGACACTAAGCTCTGGGGACACAGCCATTCAGCTCTACCTACTGTGTTATCTCTCGGGCTCCTAAAAAAGATGACCTGTTTGCGGTGAATCGTGGTTATGTGAAGCGATGGACTTGAGAGCGTTTCATGATCATTTTGTTTCTAGTCCTGATTAGTCATCAATGGGAACTAACACGGTTTTCCCCTCCCTCCACCTACAGCTATAAAATGCCTGTGGAGTCGCTGTGCACAGGGACCTGGAGGCGGATCCTCTTGTAATGTGGTTGATGGGGCCACGGGTTGGCTGCCCTGCCCAGTTGGCTGTGGCCGGGGGGCTTGCTTCTGCCAGGGCCTGGCTACTGTATGCCCAGCCTCAGAGCTCTCACTCATTACCTATTATGAGCTGTTATTATAGGGCTGTGAGCTGGGGTGCTTGTCAATACCATTTTGTGGATGGATTCACTGGACTCTCAGAGGC
This sequence comes from Theropithecus gelada, assembly GCF_003255815.1. Taxonomy (NCBI): domain Eukaryota; kingdom Metazoa; phylum Chordata; class Mammalia; order Primates; family Cercopithecidae; genus Theropithecus; species Theropithecus gelada. The sequence continues at coordinate 50,438,982 of NC_037687.1, forward strand.
ACTTTAAAAAACGCTATTTAAAAAGACTGCCCAGCCTCTTGTGAAAGCACCCTTAAATTACAGCCCTAAGTGAGCGTTTTTCCTGGAACTCACTTTCAACATTTATTTATTTTAATGCTCAGGTCCTCTTGGAGTTGGGGTTTCAGTATTCTTGTCTCGACTGACCTTTCCTGTCCTCCCCTGTACCATGTACGGCAACATTGATTTTGGGTAATGTATTTTGATTTTAAGATGCAGCCCATCCATAAACTTTTCTATCAATAATCCCAGCACACTCTGTGTACCCGACAGCTTATAGGAAAATAGCAGATTTATGGGGGCTTTTATTTTTGGCCATTTTAGTCATTCACACGCCACCAGTGTCAGGGATAAAGCCTGATGTCCGCTCCCAGGAAGACGCCTCTCCAAGGGTACACATCAGGTCATCGAGGGGTGGAGGCCTGGCCCTGCTTGCACCCTGACAGGGACTGCTGGGTACTGCTGGAGAGGGAAGCAGTGATTGATGCCCCTAAGACGGAAGGAGGGGCAAGTGAAATGGCTCACATTTTGGGTTCCTGTGGCCCTTACCTGCCCCACGTCCTCACCAACTTGGAGTGCTGAATTCCAGGAGGAGGGTAGCAGGTGCCAGCCCCTGCATTGCATGGAGACAAGAGAGGGTCCCCTGCTGTCACCAGGGCCATCAGGGAGGGAGCCTGCCCTTTCCCATGTGTGCTTGCACTCGGCAAAGCAAGCCTGCTCGTGGTCAGCCAAGGGTTGGCCAGCAGCAGCAACAGGACACACAGCTGCCAGGCCCCAGGGTCTGGCCTGACATCACTGCGTCAGTGCCATCACACTGCATCTTCAGAGCCTTGGGCTGTTTGCTTCCTTGTCACAGGCAGGATCAGTTGGGTTTGGGGATGGTCTAGAGAAGGGGAACACAACAGGAGAAACTCCAGGCAGGGCCTATTTCACCCCAGACATTTTTCTGGCCAATGTGTCCTGAAGGCTGATCATTTATCTAGTGCATGTCCCACGATATGCCGGTGCAGGGGATGCTGCCATAAGCAAGACAGACGGGCTTCCTGCCTGCAGGGAATTTGCATTTGTACCCGGGAGCGGGTGGAGACAGACCCCCAGAGAAGAAACAAAAACTAAGTCTGATATTTTACCCAGTGCTGGGTAACGTGCGGCGCACACCCGCACGTAGCAGGAATTTTGGTGGTGGGGGAAGGTCTGGGATGTCAGCCAAGCAGACCTGGGGAAGGAAGAATGCTTCTGGCAGAGGACGCACGAGCGCCAAGCCCATGGGAGGGGACTTGGGGGTAGAGCGTGGCATGTAAGCGAGGGGAGCTCGGTGGGATAGAAGGAAGGCAGGGCAAGGGGCGCTTGGGCTTTGCAGCCACATCAAAGATTCCTGTGCCCAGAAGAGTGGGGCTCAGAGCTAAACAAGACGTGGCCCTGGCTATGAGGGTCAGAGCCTCATGGGGAATCAAGTTAAGCACATAGTAATCCCAGCCCTGGCAGGGGCCCCCCCGAAGAGGTGAGCGGTGAGTCCTGCCTGGGGAGGCTTCCTGAGCTCTGCCTAAGTGCAGAGTAGAATCTGGCCGAGATAGGTGGGACGGGGTTGAGGTGCATCGGCATCCCAGACAAGTAGCTGCCATGCAAGGGGGTGGAGGCAGGAGATCTGGGAACTTCGCTGAGACAAAGAGAAAACTCCAAGATAACAGGATCAGCAGCAGTGGTGTTGGGGGACAGGACAGGGTAAGGCTTTGGGCTTGGTGACAAGGAGGAGTTCTGACCCTGATGGCAGTGTAGAGGGGCGGTGGGAGATGGGAAACTGCCATCCCCTAGAGGGGTGGTGACTGGGAGCTGAGTGCAGAAGCCAGGTGGTTGCCATGGACCCCTCCTTATTGGGTCCTGGCTCTGAGGAGAGACCATTCGACGTGTCCTCACCTCTCACCTTCCTCTGCTGGCCACCCCCTTTGCCTGCAGAGCTGGCCCCAGCAAACAGCAGTGCATCTGGCGCAGTGAAGGTGGGAAGGTTTCGGAGCGGGCTCCTGTGCCCAAGTCCTAGGGCTAGCCTGCCTCGCCCCACCCTTCCTGGTTCCTCTGCCCTCCCTGGGGTGCCAGCCTCCGGGTCCCATAGAGAAAGCCCAGACGCTGTCTTTGATGAGTGTTAACAAAGCAAGATCCTGCCTCATGGCCTGAGCCGTGTATAGCCAAATGGACAATTAAGTAAAAAGCAAAACAAAGCAAAGCAGAACGAAGCAGAGCGGGGTCCGGGGCTGTGGAGTCTGATGGACGTTGGCTCAGATCCTGGCCTTGCCTTGGCCTTTCAGAGCCTCGTTTTTCTCATCTGTAAAATGGGTGTACTGGCGTTGCTGCCTGCAGTGGGTGAGTGGGAGGATTGGTTTTGATTCAGCACCTGGGGTGTGGCGCTAACAGCAACAGTCTGCATGTTGATGCACACGCCTTGCTAGCTTTGGTGTTGTGATGATGCAGCATGGGCTATTTGAGGGCGTTGCCCAGCCACTCTTGAACCCAGGTGCTTGGCAGGAGTGGTGTGACTAAAGGGAGAGGAGTGGTCAGAACTTGGAGGTGACCGGTGGAGCTGAGCACCCCCAAGTTGATTTTATTACAGCCTCTGTGTGTGTGTGTGTGTTATTTAATCATTTGCCAAGATAAATCTTATAGACCCATGGAGAGTTTACATTTTATTTTTAATATTCTCAATACACTTGGGGTTTTATTTCCCAGTAGATCTATTAGTTTAATTTAGTAGAGGACAGACTGTATACTTAACCAAAAATTGCTTTGACATTATGGAGAATTAAGAGGCTGGGGCCAGACGGATATCAGCAGATCGATCTGTTGGAAATAAACTGTTATTTCCCCATGTGCTTCCTTCACCTTAATGGCAAGGCTGGTGATTAGAAATCATGGAGCCGGCGCGTCATGACCAAGGGTCAGCCGAAGGGTCAGGGCTCTGGCTCCCTTGAGCTCTCCAGACCCACGGAGAGGGCTCCCCCTGGCAGGATACTGTTTAATGGTTCCAGTGGAGATGCTATGGGGGCCTGGGGCATCTGTGGCGGCCTCCCAGTGCCCAGTCCTGCCAGCCTTGGTCCCCTGTGTCTGATTAGCCTCCCGCAGGGTTGGCCTGATGTCGTCAGGGAAGCAGTGCGAGCTCAGGGCTGGGGGCACGGTGAAATGGAGGCAGCGACGGGGAGGTCGAAATTCGACGGGGAGGTCGAAGCCTGGATGCAGACACTGCCACTGTCAGATCTGTGCTAAGTCTCTCCAGCACACCGAGCCTCGGCCCCTCTGCCCAGAGGGCACTGGGTTCCTTCCCTGCTCCCAGGGCTGCTGTGAGGTCCACCAGCTGATGCCCAGGAAGTAGCTTTGCAAATTGTCATGGGATGCACTCAGGTCAACGTTCACGTTTCTGTGTCCCCTGAATTTCTGGATCCTGAGTGGCTCGGGAAATGCCAGTCACACTAAAGGGTGGCTTCCAATCCAGAGCCCCAAGGTTCTGGCATCCCTTCTCCATCTTCCTGGGCCACCACCTAGAGGCTTCTGCCCAGAGCATCCCTGAGAATAGGGCCTGGGGCCAGCTGGTGACACTGTGGCCACAGGAGTTTCCTGGCCCTTGGTGGCTCGCCTCTGTGCCCTAGGGGTGGCTCTGAAGGGTGAGGGAAGCAGAAAGATCCTCCATCCCACCGACACCGTCCTGGGCTGAGTGGACCCTGAAGATCTAGGGCCCCATCTGGGGCTCCACAGTGGGGCACATGATGTGGACTGTGTCCCACTTCACACCCCCCAGTTGCCAGCCTGGCTTGGGCCTGCACCTGCTCGCCTGCCTGTGCGCACAGCTCTCCTGGCCGACTCTGGCCAGCTGCAGTCTCTCCTCTTCCAGGAAGCCTTCCTCCTGCTTGCTTCCTCCTAACATGTTGGACTGCCCTTGTTTTTGTCCCTACACCACCAAGAACTGCCCTCATGTCCGGCTTTAGGCTCTTATTTCAGGAAGGCCCCAGACCTGCTTTCATCTCAGGCCAGCTCCCGAAGTCTGAGGCTGCACCTGGGCTTAGCAGGAGAGTGTACTGGGTTGCGATGTCTGCTGAGGGCTTGGGGGCTGGGGGAGGTGGCAGGATTCGCCATCTCTGGAGTGGCTTTCTGGGTCTCCTTGAGTACTGGAGGTAGCTAACGCCTTCTTGCACTGTCCCTCAAAGGCCAGCACAGGGCTGGCTCTATGTGCCTGCAGGTCTGTGGCAGAGTTGATGGACTCTGGGAGGCCGTCTGTGCATGTGAGAGGCGGCATGCTCCGGGAGGGGACTGGGCCCTGGCAGGGTCTCATTTCAGCCCACTCCCAGCTTCTGCCCAGGTGGGGTTACCTGGAAATAAAGATGCCTGCTCTGAGCCCTTCCAGGGCAGAAACTGTGCTCCGGTCATCCTCGTACCTGCCTAGTCACCTTGCCTGGCACATGGCAGGTGTCAGTAGGTGCTGGGCTTCGGGAAGCTGAGGCCATTTCACATCTCCTGGTGGGTCCTCAGGCCCAAGATGTTCTCTCAGAGGATCCTTGGTCTGTTCTGGTCTCATCCTGGGTGGTGGCCTCTCTGCACTGTGGGACTGTGGTAGGCACAGTCATGGGGTTTGAGGACAGTCACAAGCTCCAGATTTGGCATCATCTTTAGCTTCAGAGGTCAGTTTATTCCCTCACTGCGGAGAGCACATGTGGCAAATGCACGGACTGGGTCCAGAGAGATGGGGTGGTCCTGCGGGGGCTGCGGCCGTCTAGGTCCCTTCTCCCCTTGGTGCTGATGTGGGGCCTGGGTGGAGCTCCCTGGCACTGCTGTGACCTTCATGCCTGACTTGTCCCCTTGGAGTCCCTCCTGCGGATAGACTGGCAGCTGCCAGCGCTGCGCGGTTTGTGAAATGTCAGTGGTTTAATATTAATTCTGGAGGTTTTATTGCCTTTCCCCCTGTTTTCCGATGGGATTTTGATCCAATCAAGGCCGATATAGAGTGACGGTAGATTTGTGTTCCTGTCCGAAGTTGACAAAAGGTCACCGTGTCTGGGGAGCTGGGACTGCCTGGCCTCATGTACAGGTGGCTGCTGTCTCCCCAGGCTCTGGAGACAGGCCACACTTCCCGAGAAATGCAGGCTCAGGTGGACACAGATGGCTCCCCGGGGACCTGCTGGCCGGGCCAGGGTACCTGCGGGATTAAACTCAGCAATCACCAGCCGCAGAAAGCCCTGGTTTTATTTGCAAAACATCTTTGATGCTTCAGATCTAACTTAATTTTTCACAGTAATGTTGCAAAATGTCATTTTTCCATTTCAAAAAAAAAAAAAAAACCTGTCTGTACTCACCAGCAAGTGCCACTCACTGTCCAGCTCCTTCCAGGACCGGGGGCTGGTGAGAGGGGATACTAGGTGCAAGATTCTTTGTCAAGTTTTGAGCTGGTCCCATGCCACTTTAGACAGGTGGTGTCTAAAGGTTTCACCCAGCTTAGCAAGTCTCTAGGGAGTGCCTGCTGTGTGCACAGAGGTGGGTTGTGGGGAGCACACCTGGATGGAGGACCAGGCCCTGCTGGGCTCAGAGCTCTCTCTTCTTTGCTGTGGAAGGGTTAGTCCCGTGTGATTGCAGTGGTGCCATCAGTCTACACCGTGTCTTCCAGAGCCCGTTTGGCTGGGGGATGGGCAGAGGGAGACTAGGGTGACCAGGCTGAGCTGTGTGACAGAGCTGGGGGAGGCCTGGTGAGAAAGGGAGCAGCAAGTGCACCTGGAGTGCACCTGGAGGGTCGGTAGGGGCTAGAGTTCCTCCACACCTGGAGTGCACCTGGAAGGTCGGCAGGGGCTACAGATCCCTCACACCTGGAGTACACCTGGAGGGCTGGCAGGGACTATAGTTCCCCTACACCTGGAGTGCTCCTGGAGGGTCGGTAGAGGCTAGAGTTCCTCCACACCTGGAGTGCACCTGGAGGGTCAGCAGGGGCTACGGTTCCCCCACACCTGGAGTGCACCAGAAGGGTTGGTAAGGGCTAGAGTTCCCCCACACCTGGAGTGCACCTGGAGGGTTGGCAGGGGCTACAGTTCCCCCACACCTGGAGTGCACGTGGAGGGCTGGCAGGGGCTAGAGTTCCCCCACACCTGGAGTGCACCTGGAGGGTTGGCAGGGGCTACAGTTCCCCCACACCTGGAGTGTTGGTAGGGGCTAGAGTTCCCCCACACCTGGAGTGCACCTGGAGGGTTGGCAGGGGCTACAGTTCCCCCACACCTGGAGTGCACGTGGAGGGCTGGCAGGGGCTATAGTTCCCCTACACCTGGAGTGCACCTGGAGGGTCGGTAGGAGCTAGAGTTCCTCCACATCTGGAGTGCACCTGGAGGGTCAGCAGGGGCTATAGTTCTCCCACACCTGTCTCCCTGTCTCTGGGCCTGGGGAGGGACCCAGAGGTTGGCCACCCCTGGGTCTCAGCCTCAAGCACTGCCCTTTCCCATGACTGTATGTCCCCTAATCCTTTATTCCAGGTGCTGGGGTCCCAGCGGTGTGGCCTCAGGACACAGCATGTATGCAGAGAGGATGTGTATGTGTGTGCACACACTTGTATGCGGACAGTATACCCATGTGTGGATGGCATGCCTATTGTGTGCAGACAGAGAGCGTGTGTGCAGATGCAGTGTCCCCTGTGTGTCTGTGTGTGTGTGTGCGCGTGCACGTGCACAAATAATGTCTGCTGGCATAGACGAGTGACAGCTGATGTGAGCAGACGACACAGGTGTGTATAATGACATGCCCAGAGTGTGTGCAGGCGGTATGTGTGCATACAGAACGTGTGTGTGTATAGGAAAAAGGCAGCAAGGCATGTTCCAGCCAAGAGGCCGGCAGTCCATGTGGGGCACCAGGAAAGTGGAGACCTTGCTCTTGGAAGAGACCCTCTCCTTCCTCCTCATCCCCACTGTCCTTTCTCCTCATCTTCCCTCTCCTTTCTCCTCATCCCCCCTCCTTCCTCATCTTCCCTCTCCTTCCTCCTCATCCCTCCTCTCCTTCCTCCTCATCCCCCCTCTCCTTCCTCCGCATACCCCCTCCTTCCTCCTCATCCCCCTCTCCTTCCTCCTCATCCCCTCTCTCCTTCCTCCTCATCCTCCCTCTCCTTCCTCCTCATCCTCCCTCTCCTTCTTCCTCATCCCCCCTCCTTCCTCCTCATCCCCCTCTCCTTCCTCCTCATCCCCTCTCTCCTTCCTCCTCATCCCCCTCTCCTTCCTCCTCATCCCCCTCTCCTTCCTCCTCATCCTCCCTCTCCTTCCTCCTCATCCCCCCTCCTTCCTCCTCATCCACCCTCCCCCTCCCCCCCC